>NC_133475.1:3504076-3544715 GCF_025370935.1 Choristoneura fumiferana | reverse complement strand
TCCTTAAGAATAAGTACCAGTCCTAAATGTAAAATAGGTACATATAAAAAAATTGCTAAAACAATGTTACTAAAAAACGAATTAGTTCGTCAGTTAGATTATAATGGTGGACACTTATTTTTTGGGGTTCCGTAGTCAACTAGGAACCCTTATAGTTTCGCCTTATAATCCGTCCGTCTGTCTGTCTGTCCGCTGCTAACCTCAAAGACCATTAGTACTAACTAGAAAGCTGTAATTTGGCATGAATATACCATATCAGTTACGCCGACAATGTGGTAAAATAATAATAAAAATATATATATATAGTACGTGCCAGACCAGCATCCCGTTATATAATAAACAAGTAAATAGTACTTAGCGGATTTTGGCATAGTAGCACATCGTCTTTAAAACAGCTGGTCTAGAAAGCAACTTTGTCCTAACCTGTTCGTGCTGGAGACTTTAAAAAGCATAGGTTAGGTTAGAGTTGCATCAAGGCGCGAAGCACCTCAGCCACGCGGAATAGGAGCTCCGCTTTTGGTTCATACTCCTGAACGGAGACTGACGAGCTGCTTTTTAGACGAATTGATACGAACCCGCGGTTTGCTTTGAAGTTTACTTATGCTCTCTCTTTGCATTTTATCGTGCAAAGGCCTTCTATAATGGCTTGCAGCCGGCACTGGATTCGACGACACCCGCGGAAATTAATTTTTGCAACGCAATATTCTCCATCCGACCGGGCTGCACGCAAATCTCATCAAAGTGGAATTTTTTAATTAATCCGGATTCCGAACTTACACTTGTGAGTGCCGGAAAATGGAACGCCATGGATAATTTTATAGTTTTGTAGCTTGTTAGTAAAATTATGATCCTATTTAAATGTACAGCCGAGGAAATTGAATCACGTAGCAGATGTACGTAATGTCAATATGACATTAGTACCACAAAGGTCCACTCTGGGACGTGATTTAATTTCCTTGACTGTACTTTTAACCTAAGTATAAACGATTAAGGGCTAATTGTCATTCATGTTCATTAAAATTTATTTATTTATCATTTAGAAGTGTATAAAAGTAACAATCGAACCAACTGATTTGCTGATATACCTAGTTCCACTGTAATTCAAGGCTCATTGGTTTGATTAAAAAACTTTTAACTTACTTACGTAAAGCAGCAATTACACTAAGTCGTTCGCCGCATGCTGCATGCGGCGACCGCAAAAGTTTAAAGGACACGGTAGTATTTATAAGACGACGTTCGTTGGCCAGTAGTTTAAAACAAGTTCGGCGACCGCGTTAGGTGAACGACTCAGTGTAATCGCCGCTTAAACAACGAAACTCCCCTTGGTAAAGTTTTTTGATGAGGTGCGAATTATCTTATTTTAAGTAGTTAAACTCTATAATGCGTTTAAAAACAGGAAACCAGCATAACAATTATGTTTTTTGTTAGAACAAATTTCTGTTGCATATTGCATGAATAATAAATACATCAAAGTCGATTTTATTATTAGGTAGGTACATTCAACGAACACCTCTGAAAAACAAAGCATTTTAATTGGATCTTAACTCTTATATCAGACGTTTTATACGTTTTATAGTTACGCATAATGCAAATATTATATTATATTGCAAAAATATCATACAATGTCGATCATGTAAAAAATATTTCCAATAAACCATGGGGAAAAAACCATCGAGCGCGGTGTTCTCCAAATCAGTGGCGTGACTAAAACTTGTATATCTTTTTGATAAATAAATGAATAAAATAATTTACTTCGACCTCATAGGCTGAATTTCGTTTATCTTTGTAATTGACTTTATAACGACTCGATGAAATAAAAAACTTGCACCTCTTCAGAAAACTTAGCCATTGCTATTGAAGTTGGTAAAACAAACCTATCCTTGAAACTATTCATATTTGCGACAGAGACGTCATCCCCCACCTATTTGTCTCCCCGCAATTTGCTTCTCACAAAAGACAAGGAAGGAAGCCCGCCCCAGGTCACGAGAAATGCTACAAAACTGGAAACCTAGCAGCGAGGCTTATCAAGGTTTACTAATATTGAGATAATCATCATCATCATCATCATACCAGCCGTAGGACACCCACTGTTAAGGACATAGGACCCCCTTTAATTATTTTATGTTTATTTTATTACGGTGAAATGCAATTATAGAAGTTACATTAATTATTCTTGGTACGGGATTTGTCAGGTTAAAAGTGATCATTGCAGTGGGCTGGTTAATAACAAAACAAAAGATCCATTCCAAGTAAATTGAACAAGTATTTCCTTTTTACTCCCTCAGGATTAAACAATGTATTTTACTCCCGTTAAATGAGGCTATAATGCCTTACATTTAGAGCATGAGAATTGAATATAATAATTTCTAAGGTGTTTATAATTATTGTAAAAAAAATACAAGTTTTCTACTTGCAATTTGTCTTCGATTGTAACAACTAGAATTTTCAAACTCAAACTCAACATTTATTGGCAACAAAAACACACTACATCACAACAAAATACAGTAAAAACATAAATAGGAGAAGAGAGAAAAATTAAAGACGTTGTGCTGTAGTGTGATGCCAAAGGACTCAGCTCAGCATGTGCCGTAGCCCTGTAACAAGAGCTGGCAGCGCTGGTTTTCAACTGAACCCCGGTGAGTGTGCACCCACGTAACTGAACGCGCAATTATTGCGGGAAAATAAAATAAACTTTTATATTATAAATAAATAATAATAAATAAATATCATGGGACACTTACAGAATTGACCTATCAACTAAGCAAAGCTTGTACTATGGACACTAGGCAACGGATAAACACATAACTTAAATAGATAAAACATCTTAAATACATATTAAACATCAAAGACCTGGAACAATACATTCGTATTACCATACAAATATCTGCCCCGGCCGGGATTCGAACCCGGGACCTTAAGCTTCGTAGTCAGGTCTCTTAACCACTCGGCCATCCGGTCGTCAAAATAATATACTTAAAATTCAGACGAATATAGGAATTATAAAATATATAAACATATAATATGCGTGGAAATTGTGTGGTTTGTGTTTTAAAATAAAATAAAAGAGTAACAATAAATTCAAATCACAATAGTAGTTGTGAAATAATAATAAGTAAAATAAAATTAGGGACGCCTCGACGCTTGGAACAACTCGGCCACGTTTTTTAAGCAGCGGCTTGTAAATATGAGTTCGTTTCAAACAGCCGCATGCTTACTTACAACATATAAACATAAAAAGCGACTTCATAGTAGGTACACCCGTGTATTCATCACTATTTATACATACTTCACACAACATCACCGTATTCAGGTAAATAGCCATTTACTCGTCATTTACTCCTAAAATACAAACAAAACCCCCAAATCCAATACTTTGCAAAAGAACTAAAATATCGTAACCGCCAATACAGAAACATTCACATACGTCCTTTTGGTTTCAACAGGTAGAATACCGAAACGTCGTATCTAAAAATAAAATCCACACATTAACCATCGGCTTGTTGTCTATAAAAACCAATAAACGGAAAAATAAACGGCACGACGCGATAGCTCCGGGGGTGCAAACATTACCTTCTGGATAGGGGTTGCAAATAATTGGTATTGAGCATGACAGCGAATGTATTGCGATTTTTGTATAGAAAACCGTCCAAGAGTTTTACGTACTTTGTAGGTATGACAAAAATACGCTGTAAACGGTCGTATCTAGAATATTCAATATTGACAGAACCGGTTAGAAGCAAAATATACGCAGTAGGGGAGATCTAGGTTGGTTGACACAAAATTTACATATTCGGCCATTACTGCTTGCATTTGCGAAGAGGTTTTCTAATGATGCCTCATTTCATCCTTTACTAACGAATCGGAATAAAACAATTTATTACTTGTTATAACTATTTAAAAATATGGTTTTTCTGCACCAGGTCAGTCTGTTTCAACCATCCTAGTACCGAGATAAAGTTGAAACAGATATCTGGGTAAGTTGACACACAGGGTGAGGTAAAGCTTTGAATGAGATTAAAAATGGTTAAAATCAAAGTATTGAGATCAATCAGCACTATAATAAGATATAATAGTATGTATGTTGTAAACTCTTTATAGTACAAATAAGTAAACAACAGATGACACAATTAAATATATGTACAAAGGCGAACTTATCCCTTTTAAATCTCTACCAGTCAACCTGATAATAGTAATAATAGTACTAATAATAATATAGTAATAGTATTCATCATTTTAATAATAATATATTACCAATCAATAGCAATCTCTGCATTCTTCTCTGCATCCACTACATTTTTACTGCGTAAATATAAAGTTATGCACGTTATTAATATAGATGTAGCTCTAAGGTACAGCAAAACCAATAAAAAAAATCTGAAAATCTAATTTTTTTATGTCTGTCTGTCTGTTTATATCAGTAAACATCTAAAATGACCACACACTACATACATTTGGCTTACGCGAGTGGATCTGCTAACACTAGATGTTCATAAATATCTACAAATTTGTGCGGGACCCTCGGTGCGCGAGTCCGACTCGTATTTGGCCGGGTTTTTTCTGAATCAAGCGGTAAAGCTAACGAATAATAAAGCAAATTATACGATTTTGCAGCATCCCGAACACTTGTTTCCTCTTGAAGTAACCTTTTCGGCGGCCAAACCGTATACTTTGATGCTTATTTCTCCTACCTATCCGTCTTGCGCTTCCATTAGTTCGGTAATCTACAAAAACAAAATACAATTTTAAAATATTAAATTGAAATCGAGGAGAGTTGTAACGAACGAGTGTATCAACTTACCTCTGAATTGACGCATAGTTAGAAAGAAACACTTTGTTGCTGTTGTAAAATATTATGCCGTTACAAAATTTGAGAACGAGTTGAGTATATATTTAACTTACTTGACCACAAACAAAAAAAAATGTTATAAAATAAGTTATATTATATGGAAATAAATGATATCGAAAAAACGATGAAATACTTACTTTTCGTGCAATTTTTACCACAGACGCTATAGCTCCTAAACCGTTGGTCCGACGGCCACGGGCATGTGTGTGCTAACAAGTCAGAAAAATAGAAAGAAAGAAAGAAAGAAAATAAATTATTTATAACAGCAATTACACAGGTTAGTAAAAATATCAATAAGAAGTGTTGCCGCTATAAAAAGGGATAGAGCAGCGGATTAGAACTGCATTGTTGCCAACCTTCTAATACCTATAGTTTTCGAGATATTGAAGTTGTGTCAACTTACCTTTGTGTTCTTACCTCGGTCTCGCTAGCTTTTGCCTGCGGCCTCGCCCGCGTGGAATTCGGTTATCAGGCGTTGTTCCCTCGGGAACTGTGCATTTTTCAGGATAAAAAGTAGCCTTTGTCACTCTCTGAACCATAAACTATCTCTATGCCAAGAATCACGACGATCCGTCGTTCCGTTTCGACGTGAGAGACGGACAAACATACATAAAAACACACACACACTTTCGCATTTATAATATTAGTATGGATGAGGTCATTTAAGATCGGTTACTGACATAGACAGAGATAAAAAATAAGATGTTCAGACTTTCAACCTCCGCGCTGCAATTTCAGCGGTTTTAGTTTAGCACGCCGTCCCATCTTCAGAGTATCGCATGAGAAAGAGACGATGTACGCTAAAACCGCTTGCGTTCAATCGCAGTGCGTCCTACGCCCCAAACTAATTATTTGTACAATCGAACCATTTGATTTCTGACCCACCGTATAACGTTCTCACAGTAATTCATCATCATCATCATCAGCAGCCGGAAGACGTCCACTGTTGAACAAAGGTCCCCCTTAGAACGCCACAACGACAACTCGCCACTTGAAAACGTCCTCCAACGCATTTGTGAACAGTTTCGGAGAAATAACGTCTGCCTGTCTCACACCTCGCTGCAGTTGGATTGGTTGTGTGCTCTCGTCCTGCAACCGGATCGACATAGTGGCGTTGCTGTACAAACTCTTTAACACCTCGATGTATCTATAGTCAATATGGCACCGCTGAAGAGACTGCAATACAGCCCACGGTAGCTCACAGTAAGTGTCATAATAAAGTCCCTTGTCAAGCAATGCGATGTTACTATGACTTTTTCTACGAAATGATTCAATAGTTGCGGTCACTATTCAGTTGATTCCAGTGTCACCGATATTATTTTTAGTGACACCTCTGTGTGAGTAAAATAAAAAAATAAAAATATCATGGAACATTTGACACCAATTGACCTAGTCCCAAACTAAGCAAAGCTTGTACTATGGATACTAGGCAATACATACTTAAATACATATAAAACATCCAAGACCCGAGAACAAACATTCGTGTTATTCACACAAATCTGCCCCGGCCAGGATTCGAACCCAGGACCTCAAACTTCGTAGTCAGGTTCTCTAACCACTTAGCCATCCGGTCGTCCGGTCGTGTGGCGTATTTAAATGCTTTTGACGTCTAGACGGAGATACCGAAAGCTAAAATCATACAAACATCAAACATTATACGCCAAACAATTGACTTAATCTAAAGACGTCTCAAATTTGCTCATCCCAATTAACAACGAAAGGGATCCCTGACATTATGTACGTAATCCATAACGTAAACATAATGTAATTGTATGTAAATAATGTATACAATTTCGGGCAGTGTTTGTGACGTATCATTAATTTGCTTCGATAAATTGTGTATTTATGTGGATGATATAGTTGTTGAAAGTGTTGAAAAAGAACGTAGTCTTCACTTGGGGTATTCGTTGGAACATTGAATGCTTACGTACATTCAAACGGATTAATCTTTAGAGTAAAAGGAAGGAAATAAAACATTTAATTTTATTCGTGACATTGCAAGAAATAAAATAAACAAATAATAAAAAAATGAAGCCGCCGAAAAAACTGATAAGCAAATAATAATAACCTTTTTTATTTAACCTTAATCTAGGTACAAGTTTGACGTCATCGTATAACGGTCACGAAATGGTCTCAAATCATAATGCCGTCCTTACAGATGACAGACGGGTAGAGTAGTCAATTAAACAATAATAAAAACACTGAAAACGAGATTAGCAGTAAATAAATAATTAATTACTTTGAAACAAATACTTAAGGCTATCGAAAATACCTCGCATTATCCAACTCCCTCGTTCTCCCTTCCTCGTTCTTACCTTACAACTTAACACATTAGGTATTCACCTTTGATAATAAAAATAAACAGTGTCACAAAAAAGTTTCCAGTTCATTTCTTAGACATTTTCAATTGAAAACCAATAAAACACTAGTAAAAATACCTTGTACTGTTCGGTTTAACGTCAATTTTTGCACAAAGTTTTTCTTTGTTTAGTAAATATTTGCAATGTTGTATTTTTACGGAGCAAGGAATGCTTAAAAACTTACGCTTGTTGACAGGGAAAAAATTAATGTTTACTTAATTAGTGTAGGTAGTTATTTTTACTAACGAGTTGGTAACACTCGACGCATGTAAATATTTTCAGGCGAAACCCTAAATTTAATCTCTTTCAGAGCCATAATTGATAAGGTTACAGCAACCCATCGGTAAACACGTGTAAGGCAGAAATTCATGTTTTTTTTGTAGTGCTTAGCTATATCATAAGGTCGCGGGTGAGCAAAGAAATTCTTTTAGTTCATTGATATGGACCTCCGCAAAGAAACGCTCGATTCAATAAATTATGTAAAATTTGCGGCAGAGGCACACATGTTGCATTATATGCGCTTAATGTGTTGTACATTGTTAACTTTTCAAACTAGCTTAAAGTAAATACACAGTAAAAACCACTCTTAAACAACGATACGATCACGATAAGATTCCGAAATCTCGATGTTTTGAAACATGAAATTTGTCACGGATGTTTTTTACGTTTATAAAATCCACGACGTAAGTATTTGAAACTATATTTGCCGCAATTTAATTTTAAATATAAGATCTAACGTTTCACACGAGCGAAGCCGCAGGTCAAGGCTTTTAAATCATAAATCAACAAAAACAAACTCGCGGTTACACCGTTCTGCCCCCATGCCGTTTAGGGTTGCCTATCAAACGCACCTGATTGCTCGAAACAAATTAATAGCACGTCGACAGCAGCGGTGACGTGCCACCCCTCAAAATTACACTTTTCACTGGCAGCGATTGAAAATGGCGGACTTTGTTATTTATTTATTGAAAATTCGGCTGCGGTTTTAGGTGTTGTTGGTATCTGAAGAAAGTAATTGAAATTGGTTATTTTATTTTTAGGGGATATAAGGCTACAATGGAATAAAACTAAAACCCTGTTAGTTGTTAGTTGAAGGAAACGTCAGACTACGGCCTCGTGGTCTAAAGGGCGTCGTATTCCTGATTGGACATATTCTTGTTTCGGCACATTCCTATTTGGACGTATTCCTTTTTTAGCATATTCTTGTTTCAACACATTTTAGTAAATAAATTATACTATGAAATACTTGTGACTTTGCTTGCGTAATAAAATAAAATCATATTATTATTTTTTAGTAAAATATTTTATTTGAATCAATTAAAATAATTAACTAATCAATAACCAACTATCTAAATTCATATGCTTTAGGGACCCGTCACCCGTCTTTTATAAAAGTTGGCAAAGCCTATTTAAACATTCCATAACACCCACACAAAACTCGTACATAATGTATTGGTTAGCTGAAAGACTTACTATGGTAAGGCGAAAAAAAATCGGTTTTCGACCTATGTTTCATGGAGAAAGTTGTTCAGTTTAAACAACACTATCACCTGTTTAATTAAAGGATCATCGTTAGGTTCCACCCTGGATACAGGGTATCTCTGACTATGGGCTTTAAATCCAAGGTTCAATTCTACGCGCATAACTGAGCTAAGTACTTTTTTTCTGCAAGTTTTTAAAAGTATTGTTACGGTCTGGTGCCTTAAGGGCTAAAACTGGGCCTTAAGGGTCTGCGAGCCTACTACATACAAACACGTGTTAACTCGTACGTATCTTTAATCAGACTGCAAATAGAACATACAAAATTATTCAAAATTGGTAAAAAAAGTATAAAACATAAATTCACATAAAAAAGGTTGTGCCTTCGGCACAAGTATGATCAATTGATCACTGTTAAAAAAAAATCGTACAGATTAAATGCATTTTTCAATGTATGCGGTACAATACAAAATTGACAGAACATTGATAAATGTTTATCTTAGAGATGTCAAATAAACGCCAAAAATTATTTAAGGCCCCCGTACCAATGACAGCCGAGCGATAACACCGCTATGTCCGACACACTGATGACAAAACATAAGTAGCTTAGTTATGCGAGTAGAATTAATCGAACCTTACATTTAAAGCACCAAATCTGTTTTAAAAAAAAAAATATATACCTCGTTGAGTTTCTTGCCGGACTCTTCTCAGCAGAGGTTTTTCCGAACCGGTGGTAGATTTTTTTTGACATTCATAAGTGCTTGTTATAGCCTAAATTGAATAAAGATATTTTGACTTTGACTTTGACTTTGACATGGTCGCCAGTATGAAAAAAATTAAGTAATACTTTTCTAAGGATTTCGTATTTTGTACGGAATATTCCAAGTTTAGGTACCTATATGTTATACCTTTAGGCTGCTATTTACTCTTAAATTACTAATAATTCTCAAGAAACCTTAACCGTTATAGTTTTCCTTGTAAGTTTGATATACTTACTACCATCAAGAATTTTCCACCCACCTGTTTTTAGATTTTAGAGGGGAGGGACGCTCGGTGTTAATGAAAATTTGCACTTTAAAGTTGAATATTTTACAAACATATCACTAAATCGAAAAATCGTTTTAGCAACCCCCTAATAGTTTTAAAAGACTCATCCAACGATACCCCACACTACAAGGTTGGATGAGAAAGAAAAATCAGCCGCCACTTTAAGTCTATGGGAGGTACTGTAATAAAAAAAAAATATATATTGTACCTACTATTTTGTCGGCATAGTTTACATATTATATATTCGTGCAAAATTACAGCTTTCTAGCATTGATAGTCCCTGAGCAAAGCCGCGGGCGTTAAAGTTGAATATTTTGCAAACAGATTACTGAATTGAAAAATTGTCTTGGCAAACCCTCAATGGTTTTAAAAGACCTATCCAACAATACTTCACACTATAGGGTTCATCATCATTATCATCATCATCATCAGCACACAGCAGTCCACTGCTGGACATAGGCCTCTTCCACGGCTTGCCACAACACTCTGTCTTCAGCCCCTCGCATCCATCCGCTGCCAGCGACCCTCAAAAGATCGTCCGTCCACGTGCCTCAGGACGCCGTACACTACGTTTTCTATAGGGTTAGTCGAGAAAAAAAAATAACCCCCTCTTTACGTCTATGGGAGGTACCCTAAAAATATATATTTTTTATTTTTATTTTAGCACTGTCGGCGTGACTGATAATTATGTATATTCATGCCATATCACAACTTTCTAGTACCAACGGTCTCTGAGCTTAGCCGCGGACAGACAGACAGACGGACAGACATGGCGAAACTATAAGGGTTCCAAGTTGACTACGGAACCTTTTTAGGGTTTTTAGGGCCTATTCTAAAACTGGGCACGGCATGGACAAAGACACCTGAGTCAAAATATAATTAACACTCAGAAATTTGACCTCAAATTCGAATGTGACGGAGTTACGGCGAAAGTGCCCTCTTGTGATTCATTCATTGTCATATTCTAGTGTTCTATTATCAAAAACGCTCGTGCTGCAGTACGTGTCATATCCCATGCGATAGTATTTGATCTAAGCCTTGATTGAGGGGGTGTATTCCGAGGCTGGCCGTGACGCTGTTTCATTATTTCCGTAATCGACTTTGGATGTCGATTTAAATCGCTCGTGTTACATGCTTTGATGTAGGCTGAGGGAATAATTGAGTTATTGAAACGTGCTGAAAGGTGCGGTTGGGTTGAATTCATTTATATTTGTACCTCTTGAGTTTCTTAGGTACCATCACCCAAATATGTGGTCTTCCACCCTAAAGACGACAATCGTTTGCATGTCATAAAACAATAAGGCCAATAGACGTACGTACATATTCATTTGATAGGAACTTGTTTAGAAATTGATAGACCACTTATTTGGCTGATGGTACCTATACCTAATAAAAAACAACCCGTCTAGTTATCTACTCTCTAGACTATGATCGAATTCCCGAATTCCTTTCAGGACTACAAAAAGTCGATGCGGCTAAAGTTACAATAATATGTATCCACGACTTCATTCACTTTAACATTATCATCGTCATACATATTTTTGGAATTTGGCCGTACCAATATCATTGTAGTTGTCTGTACACAAAAACTACGTACAATTTGGCTAAAGTATTAGGTAAACCATAAATCGGTCATTCCTCCGTTAATTCTATGGTATCAAATTAAATTATGTATCCACTTTTTCATATTAGTTGTATAGATAATTTTCTTTTCTATAAAAGTGGATACTTATGTTAGGCACCGCCTGTATATAGGTAAGAAATACCCGTATCAACACGTTCTATTCATCTTTCTCTAGAGGGTAGAGACAGGTTGAATAAATACAAATAAACTATTTTTTACCCGGTGTTTTTCTCGCGCTAACCAAAATAGATCTGATCTTGATCTTAAACTGAGATTTTCCGAAATTCCGAAAAATTACATTGTGGTTTATTAACGTCGTAGAACCCTCGTGCCAAATTTCTAGCCTCTCAATTAGAATCTGAGTTTACACAAACACTCGAAAAATTTGTTTGATTATGCTGAAGAACTGGATCCTCTGCGTTAATACTTATAGTACCTTACGTAAAAAATACGACTGGTTTCGATCGTTTTGGAAGATCTTTTTCAAGGGTGGGTGCGTTCGCAATGGTGGCGTCCCCGCTCTCAACTAGTCGGCCACTTCCTGTATTATAATCGTGAGTTAAACCATATCATTCTGTAATTTTATAAATCATGTCTCACGCGCCTAAAGTAAACCGAACGTACTGTACTAAAGTTAACTAAATAAGTTAGGGAACTAGGATGCCAAACATCGTCCCAAAATACATTATCCTCTTACTTTACCTTCGGGTAAAAATACACTCCAATCTAGACACACGGCAGCGTGTCAAGCCAAGTTCAAAGAAAATAGAAATGGCCACGCGGTAGTCATGTTTAATAATTACACGAACCATTATAATTAATAACACTTAGATTAGTTAGTTATAAGCCTGCGATACAGAGTTTTCTATTCTAATAACCCTAGTGCAGGCAAGTGTGTTACATAGAATTTTGTAAAACATTGTATCTATTGTTATTTTGTACTGCAAATTATTGAATAAATTATTACCATTTTATATTTCGCTCGTTCTTTATTTATAGTTACTTTTTATAATTACGAAATCATCAACATAATGTCTTACTCTGAACTACATACACTTTAACTTGCTTCTCCACTACAAGAAGCGAAGATAGAGTAGTTTTTAGCAGAGAAGCAAAATAAATTAGTGACAGTTTTATTGATTAAGTATATAAAACCTGCTTGAATCGGGTGTGTAATGATCGGTATTTAACCACTTCGGATATATTTTCACTGGATATAATAACATTTGATATAATTTCAAAGGATAGGAGCTTCGCAGAACTTTTTTATAAAATAAACCTAACCTTACCTAACCCAAATCGAATTAATAACAATAGAAATACGTTTGGCTTTTAAGAGAAATTGCATTATATCAAATGAAAATTATTTCAATTATACATTTTATCAATTGTTGTTATAACCTTCGAGCGGCACTCGCCTGAATCAATAAATGATATCTTACTCTTTTAAAAAAAATATGCTCGTAAAAACAAGCCAAGTCAAATCCTGACCTTAAATTCTCTAGTGCAGACCGTGGATCGGCAAGCGCAGCGTAGGACGTCCACCAACGAGATGGACGGATGACCTGGTTAAAGCCGCGGGTTCACGGTGGATGCAAGCCGCTTCCAACCGAGGCAACTGGAGGTCTATGGGGGAGGCCTATGTCCAACAGTGGACGTAAGGCTGATAATAATGATGATGACCTTGTTGTTTATTCAGGATTATTTGTAGAACTCACGACCCATTTAGATATCAATTATTTTGTCGGAAAAGGCGACATTTGATGCTCGACACTTGGACTTGGCTCCTATTATTACATCTAGCCTTTTGATGGGATTTCTGTTAACTCGTGGCAAATAAATTTACTCTCCCTTTCGCCTGATCACATGTACTTTGTAATCAAGGAAATGGAATGAGTTTTGAGGGCGTAACTTTTGAAGACTGTTACTCTTTAATCTGATGCTTTGATGTATTTTACTTCAATGGTCACAATTGGAGTAAAGTCATTTTGTTTCGTGTTTCTTTTGGTATTTTTTCAACTTTGATCTTTTAAGATGTAGCGTAGTACCTAAGCCTGTAAATTTTATATGACGGTTGTACATAAATATTATAAAGGTTGCTTTTTTACTACTACAGACAATTAAAATGATAGTGAGAATGAACCTTCCTTTAAAGATAGAAGAGCTAAACGTATATTATATGGCCATTTAGAAGCTAGACTGCAAAATGTATACGTATTAATATTATTAATACATTACACACAGGAATTTAGTGTGTCATTACACTGTTTATAGTAACGTGTGTTTGCTTGGTCTATCTTTGAAAAATAAGCGCGTAATGATTTCGAAACGCGTTAGTAAGAAGTGTACTTTAACTCTTTCTTTTTTATTAGTCCAACATCTTTGATTTAGTTTGTTAATTCATTTATCTGATTATAATCTTACTTTTAACTAGTTTCAAATAAATACTAAGTGAGGATTATTCGCGGTAGTTCATTTGGCTGTTCCTTCTAAGGAACTAATGCGGTTTTTTTTTCATGAAAGAAGAACTACGTTTATTTTTTCGCCTTTATTCCTTTATTCCCTTATTCAGTTCTTGCAAAGAAACAAAGGCGAAAAATACACGCAGCTCTTCCTTCATCTCTGGTGATGGAACTAGTGCGAAAAAGACGAATAGATCCTCCGAAGGAGCAGCCAAAGGAACTACCGTAAATAATCCCAACGTGAAGGTAATAAATAATTATGATTCTAGACGTGTGGTGTAACATTAGATACATCGGGAACCGCAAAAGTTTTTACGATATTGGTGGGTCATAAGGTTGAGCTTGTAGATTTGGATTTTCCATCTTTCACACTTCGTTGGCTTATATGCACCTCCACAACATAACGTCTGAATTAGTAAATTATATCGCACTCTTTTAAAATTTTGTATGTTGGTAAAATCTAGGGTATTTGAATCAAGTCAAAATTTCAATAGAATACATTTGAGATAAGAAAGAGATAAATACTTACTACCAGATTGTAAAACAGGAAATTCACAACACAGGAAAAGATAATACTTAATAAATAAAACGTGGATATGTTGCTAATGTCTCTATCTACCCAACCCACCCTAGTCAATGTGCACCCTCGAGACTTGACTCATCGCGAGACGAACTTTCCTAGATATTTGCATTTTTATTGTGTTCACTTCACTGCGACTTCCAAAATCTTAACTCAACGATGGTTCCCTCAACGAATAGTTTCCCTTAAATTTTATTTTATTAACATTATTTACATGGTTTTGTAGCTTCACTTGTACGTGAAAACCGTGCTACAGCTATCTAATATGAATATAACGGAATATTTTAAATTTTGTTTTCATTTTGTTGTTGTGTTTCATTTGAGCTGAGTCCTTTTGGCATCACACTACAGCACAATGTCTCTTATTTTGCTCTTCTCCTATTTATGTTTTTACTGTGTTTTTGTTGTGAGTGTGTTGTAAATGTTGTGAGTTTGAGTTTGAATTCAATTGCTATTGACTCGAAACGTGGCCATTGTGCGTAGTTCTGATGCCAATCCTAACACTATAATATTATAAATGCGAAAGTTGTGTGTGTTTGTATGATTGCATGTTTGTCTGTCTTTTCTTTTCGACGTCATTACGAGAATTACGAGATAGCTTATGGGCCAGAAAGTGACATAGGCTACTTTTTATCCCGGAAAAATGCACAGTTCCCGAGGGAATAGCACGCGATAAACGAATTCCACGCGGTCGAAGCCGCAGGCAAAAGCTAGTTTTATAATAATCGTACCAACGTAATATTTTTTCTAAACGGAAAGATAAATAAAATAAAATATACAGAGCGGCAAAAAATGTGGCCCTCAAATGTATGCAGTAATAGGTAGTGCTCACTCTACAGGGCCAAATTTTGTGCCGCTGAGTATAGTTTCGAAAGTGATACCTACTTTGAAAAATCCACAGAAGTAATATCGAGAATCTTTTTCGCTAAGATTAGTAATGCGTTCTAAAATGATATGAGAGTTGGGGCCGTGATTAAAACTGAACACACGTTAAACCACTCTTATTATGTACTTAACTGTCACATTAAATACTATTAGTTTACAGATCTCATTCTATTTCTGGTGTGGTGACATTTAGTGTCTGTAGCGTCACGTTTTCAATAAAGAGGGTTCGACTAAATTGTCTCGAGGACCTCGAATGCACGGAGAAGATAAGGAAATAAACTTCACTGCCGACGCTCGGAGGCAAAACAAACGTCTTTATTCCCTTTGCTAAGTATAGAGCAGATACCGGCTAATGGCATCTTGGGCAGGGGTATGTATTATAATACCGAAAAACGAAAGACCGAATTTCACAAGACCTATGGACGGAAGGCCGAAACGTCGAATGGATATATGGCCGAAAGTTTGAAATCCCGAAAATACATTTGACCGGAAGGTTAAAACCCGAAAACTACAATCTCGAAGATCAAAATACCTACACCCGATAGGCCGAAAAATCATAATGCCGAACAGTCATAATCACTACAAATAAAATCAAAATACCGAAACCATCTTTACAACAAAGTCTGCTGTATCTATTTTTAATTGACAGCTTTCCAACTTCTTCAAGCGGGGGTAGATTGACATATATAATTTTCTGTGCTATTACAAAAAAATACCTAAACTATCCGAGTCGTTTCTGCTCTGAAACGTCTTCCTCGCTCGCTCCGCTCGCTCGCTGCTAGCGAGGTACCAAAAGTAGGTGTCATAAAGACATCCCATCGATGTCATTTATTTTAAGTCCTGTATCTCCCCTTTGGTGCACCCCAGCAGGGCAGAAGCGACTCGGATAGGCTAAGGCGGGAGCGAAGCGCAGCGTAGATCCCGCCTTAGCCTTCGATGTTAGGTTTTTTGTTTGTAACAGCACAGATAATGATTATTATGGTACTATGAATGCCAGTTAGTTCGGGATTTTGTACTTTCGGTCATTTGAAAGTAGATATTTCGAGCTTCGGTGTATCAATTATCGGCATTTTGTACTTTCGGTATTCTGAATTTCGATGTGTTAAGCGTCGATATTTCAACTGTAGGTAATATGATTTTTCGGTATTATAATACAGTACCCCTTTTCGGGATTTTGTACTTTAATATCTATTTGAAAATAGATATTTCGAGCTTCGGTATATCGGTTATCGGTATTTTGTACATTCGGTATTCTGAATTTCGATGTGTTAAGCGTCGACATTTCAACTGTAGGTATTATGATTTTCGGTATTATAATACATACCCGCTTTATACTAAATATCAAGTTTCTCTAGGTATTTCGGTTGCGGCAAATACGGTATTTGACTATTTTTTATATGTTTTACAAATTAAAATTTCACAATGCCTGTTATCGAATGGAGAAACCATTTTTAAGCTACCTTTACAAATAACAAAGTTATTAACATACTTGCTGAATATACAAAAGCGTTTTTTTTTATTCGACTGGATGGCAAACGAGCAAGTGGGTCTCCTGATGGTAAGAGATCACCACCGCCCAGGGGTATTGCAGATGCGTTGCCAACCTAGAGGCCTAAAATGGGATACCTCAAGTGCCAGTAATTTCACCGGCTGTCTTACTCTCCACGCCGAAACACAACAGTGCAAGCACTGGTATAAGTTATAGATTCTTCAAAAAATCTAAACTGTCTGTACATCTACTCTACGTTAGTGCGTAGAAAATACATTTATCCTAAACACGGACAACGAAGAACAGTCAACAATCGATAAAAAAAGTTGTTTCAATTTATCTCGAAATGGTGAAAATTTGTATTACGTCAGTATTGTATTAGAGATGCGAATTACGTTCACTGATAGTTTAAAACTGAATTATCTCCTTCTTTGATAAATAAATAAATAAATATCATGGGACACTTGACACCAATTGACCTAGTCCCAAACTAAGCAAAGCTTGTACTATGGACACTAGGCAACGGATAAACATACTTATATAGATAAATACATACTTAAATACATATTAAACATCCAAGACCCGAGAACAAATATTCGTATTATTCATACAAATATCTGCCCCGGCCGGGATTCGAACCCGGGACCTTAAGCTTCGTAGTCAGGTTCTCTAACCACTTGGCCATCCGGTCGTCAAAACGTGATCTGAGTAAGTATGTCGACTACAGATTGTAAGTTGGAATTAACATTCGTATTTTATTCATAACAAATTAGGAAGCTCATTAATCGCAATTAGGACCAGTGCTCTGTTTTAAGCTTATGAAGCTTTATCACAAAACTCGTTTTGATTCACGACTTAGTATCAACCTGTATTTAAGCTCAAAATATTTTTTAATATGCTTACAAAAATGAGAGCAAAAACAAACACAGTAAAAATTAATGACATTATTCCCTAAAAATCCAATGACCATCAATAAATTAATTTCCCTTATTGCCCCGCGGGACCTCAAGTCATCTACCTATTTCAATTTGGAAACTTCAATTTTTCCCGGGAATCTGAGGCGATCAATCTAGTCGTCCCTTATTACGATCCTCACAGCCTCTGAGGAGGTAATACCCCATAAATTCACTCATTATTCACCGAATAAGCAATTTCGTAGGTAGATGAATGCGTATTTTAGGTGTTGAGTGACATTTGCCGTTCGGCGTTATTGTAACAAATCGTCGCATGGTAATGGGTATGTGACGATTCCGAGTGGGATTGAGTGCGGGAGCAGGCGTCATAGATTAGATAATAGTTACTGTTTATCAGATACGACACTTGCCTGTGACAGTCGCTATATTTATCGAAAATACAAACTGAGACATGGATGGGATGCACAGAAAAACCAGAAAAGAGACCAGCACTGGGAATCGAACCCAGGTCCTCAGCAATCCGTGCTGCGTGCTATAACACCTACACCACTGCTGGACAGGAATCTAGACACGAATTTTTCCTATGCATACATATCTCAGGTTGCTTATTTCTACTTTCCTACTTAAGCAGCAGCACTAGCGACATCTATGTAGCGTCGACAGACGTCACACTCTTTCGGAACCCAGACAAGAGATGTCGCTACTAAGCAATCAAATTATGATTGGTTGTTTGGCGTCTTTTTGTATTTTTTATTTCAACTCCAAATTTGATACTTTTACGGGTATCCCGTGAAACCATATCGAAAATCGCTATATTTACCTACCAACCGGTTAATCAGGTTTTGCAGGTGGTAGTACTTTGTGCAAGGTCCGCCGGGATAGCTACCACCATCTTGCTCGCTAATCCTGCCGTGAAGCAACAGTGCTTGCACTGTTGTGTTTCGGCGTTGAGAGTAAGACAGCCGGTGAAATTACTGGCACGTGAAGTATCCCATCTTAGGCCTCTAGGTTAGCAACGCGTCTGCAATACCCCTGGTGTTGCAGATGTTTATGGGCGGTGGTGATCTCTTACCATCAGGAGACCCACTTGCTCGTTTGCCATCCCGTCGAATAAAAAAAAATCGTCATCAGTGTTAATATCACTTCGTTTAAGAAGCAGCTGGTCTAAACAATAATTGTGAGAAACCCTTTATTCATAATGTATGGTAACCCCAAAACGATATAGAGGTAATTTCGGTTTTTCCCGCCGTAAACTTTCCTTCGCGTTCCATTAAACGCAGACATAGTCAATGGATAAGCGATAACTGACAATGGGTACAAATCTAGTGGGGACGAAAAGTGATTTTATGTATGTATGTAAACACTTTATTGTACATAAAACACAAAAATAATACAAAACAAAAACAGTACATAGGCGAACATATCCCTAAAAGGG
The DNA here is from genome assembly GCF_025370935.1 of Choristoneura fumiferana. Lineage (NCBI taxonomy): Eukaryota > Metazoa > Arthropoda > Insecta > Lepidoptera > Tortricidae > Choristoneura > Choristoneura fumiferana. The sequence continues at coordinate 3,525,594 of NC_133475.1, read as the reverse complement.
ATCTTTTCAAAAACTTGAACGATAGAATTGAATTTCCCTTCGGTCTTTATGCGCCTTACTAAAATTTTATTATAAATATTATAAGTTTCTAACAGCCCGGGGTAGCCCAGCGGTTTGACCTACGGCCTCTCAAGTAGTCCTTAAAATACGAGTATTAAGAATGTCGATTCCATCTTAATTGTAGGACCCTCTATCCCAACCGATTTCAATTGATTGCATTAAGTATAATTGTGCCTGTCATTATTTTACCGTATAATCCCCAAAACAGTCCAATTAATTCCATTGAAAAAGTAAGAGCCTATTTCACTTTTTTTAAAGATCACGACATAAAAATATCTCATTCTCATTATTTTGAGATTTATTATCTCGCTCATCGTCAAATAGGGTTGCCTACTTAAAATACTCGTAAAGTCAAAGTCAAAGTCAAAGTCAAAATATCTTTATTCAATTTAGGCTATAACAAGCACTTATGAATGTCAAAAAAAAATCTACCACCGGTTCGGAAAAACCTCTGCTGAGAAGAATCCGGCAAGAAACTCAACCAGGTATATATATTTTTTTTAAAACAGATTTACAATATTATTAAATGATATGTATACAACACAAGTATTTAACACAACTTTTTTTTTATTTGACTGGATGGCAAACGAGCAAATGGGTCTCCTGATGGTAAGAGATAAACATGTGCAACACCAGGGATATTGCAGATGCGTTGCCAACCTAGAGGCCTAAGATGGGATACCTCAAGTGCCAGTAATTTCACCGGCTGTCTTACTCTCCACGCCGAAACACAACAATGCAAGCACTGCTGCTTCACGGCAGGATTAGCGAGCAAGATGGTGGTAGCAATCCGGGCGGACCTTGCACAAGGTCCTACCCATTACACCGTATCATATCATGACCGTATTAGCAACGTGTAAGGCAAAAATATATTTCTTTGCCTACCTAGCACGTTTCGCAACCAACCATCGCCATCGCGTGTCATGTCTGCGTTTGACATTCCGTTCCTGACATGATATGGTGTAGTGGGTAGATACCTTAATACGAAAGCCACCTTGCATCTATTAAATTTTAGTTTTTAACCAGCTTTTATTTAACTTGCACGTGTATTTAACCAGTGCATTTTACCAGTCTATACGTATGGAGCGGAAACTTGGGTGACAACTAAATCCATTCTCCAGAGGTTAATAGTTACTCAAAGGGCTATTAAGCGTAGGCTGGTAGGAGTAACATTACGAGATCGGAAGACTAACAACTGGTTGAGGAAACAAAGCAAAGTTTCAAGCTGAAGTGGTCACGTTGCCCGAAAAACAGACTCGTGGTGCAAGGCTTTACTGGAGTGGAGGCCGTGGAGGTGCAAGAGACCGGTTGGAATACCTCAGATGCGTTGGAGGGATGACATCGGGAGAGTTGCGGGCAGTAACTGGATGCAGACGGCTCAGAATAGAGCGACGTCGAGAAAGCTGAATGAGGCCTACACCAAATTAGTTGAGAGAGGCTTGAGATGATGGTGATGATGATGTATGTATCTAACTATAGGTATATGTACGTACGGGTCAAATCTTGCAAATTTGACCCAATTCCAGTGGTCGAATTGACATGAAATTTGGCATACTTACGTAAATCTGGTGAAAATACAATAATCAGGCAGTGACATTTTGGTTGTCCGGCCAGGATTGTCTCTGCAGAAAGAAAGAAAGAAAGAAAGAAAACATTTATTCGTGACATTACATGACGTGAAGTGACATGGATAAGAATAATAATAATAAAAACAGAAATAGAATTCGCGCTGTCATCGTTCATCCACCATTACATCTCATATTTCGTTTTCTAGAATTTTTACCGTACAACGGCAAAACCTACTAGACACTGGCAATATTGTCCTCCAATGGACAGCGCCCTATTTTCCAAAAAAAACAGCAACAATAATAAAAATAAAATAAAAATTGTTACGTATGCATGTCACGAAATGGTCCCAAATCAGCAATCTGCCGGTCTTGCGAACGGCGCTGGTCTTCCTTTAGGACCAGGACGGACTCTTCAACAGTTAATGATATCGACTTGAAATTTAGTTTGGATAACAATGCAAGTACAGTCAACAAAAATTACAGTCAGCAAAAAAGCTTGCATTCAAAATGTTTTTTTAAAGAGTTCCAAATATGCGTTAACATGTTGTGTGTCTGTGACAGTTGGCACGGTTTGTAGAAAAGAAGCAAGAAGCAGTGTATATTGCACCATCGAACTTCAGATCATTTTATTTCACGATTTTTGTGCTTTATTTTACAGTTTTCCCTTTGAAAACTATTTTACCTAATACTATGAGTTGACACTAATACCAACTGATGTGATGGATGAGTTCGTAAAATATCCTAAAAGGGTTTAATTAGTGACACCTTACATTCCGTAGGCGGTTCTAAATTTAGACCACATGAGACAAAACAGGAATATAATATCCGAGATATTTTTGGGCCAAAAAGTTGGCAGCCCTGTTACACCGAGTCCTGTATATTGTACGAACCTTTTAAACCCGCGATAACATTTACAGCTGAAATTCAACAAGAGTTTATCCTGCACATAAAATGTTTCCAACGAGTTTCTTTCTTCTTTTATACTCTCGTTCTGTTAAGGTTGGGGTGCTCTGAGAGCTACGGCCTTACCCCCTTATTCATAAACGACAATCAAACCTATTTTAGTTAAAATGCCGCTAAAATTCGTTTGTCCTTATCTGTCACTTCGACATTTGTATTTGTTAGAAAGGGACAAAGCATTTGTTAGTTAACATAGGCTTGTTAAGTTTTATGAATAAGGGGGTTATTGTCTAACACACTGGAATCACTATCGTTTTCACCACTTCTTTCTGTCACACGGCGTAAGACGAGGATAGAAAGAGATGGCGGATGCGATCGTGAACGTCAACGCGTTAGGCAATACGACCTCTGATTTTTAGGGTTCACGGGGAACGGGACCCTATTAGTAAGACTCCGCTGTCCGTCCGTCTGTCCGTCTGTCACCAGGTTGTATCTCATAAACCGTGATAGTTAGACATAAAAATTTTCACCGATTATGTATAACTGTGGCCGCTATAACAACAAATACTAAAAACAGAATAAAAATAAATATTTAAGGTAGGCTCCCATACAACAAACGTGATTTCTTGCTGTTGTTTGCTAATGTCTAATGAATGTCGTATAGGTGCTACGGAGCCCTTCGTGCGCAAGTCCGACTCGCACTTGACTGGTTTTTATATTTTGTTACATTTCATTTGGCTAGTCATGTCAACTTTTTATACTAGGAATGTCATCCAGTTTTAGGAAGACATTTAAGATGGAAACCAAACCATTTTTAGGGTAAATATTAAAAGAAAAATAAATATATAGAGTACCTTGGGGGAGGCCTATGTCCGTGGACGTCTTTCAGCTGACATGATGATGATGAAATATGTATAGGTAGAGTCATTCACGATGACGCGTGCCGTGGTTCTTATTACAATGTCATTAATGGCTAATTTTGACAAAATCACGCGTCTTCGTGGATGGCACAAGGTTTTTACTTATGGAGATATAGTTGAGGCGAAATAACATGCGCGTGTGTGTGTGTGGTGTGTATGTGTGGGTGTGTATATATGTGTGTTTGTGGGTGTGTGTTTTAGGTTTCACGTATTTTTTTGTACATGAAACTGACCGTGATTGACCCCTATCTCACCTGATGTTAAGTGCAGATGATGCTAAAGGTGTATCTCACAGGTTCAGTAACAGCCTATTCACTCTAACACCTATAACCTATTTTTATTCTGTTATTTCTACGGGATGGGATTGTACACATTTTTTTAAATCTAAATTCCTCGACTGCTTACGTAAAACAAAATTAACTAAAAAACTAACTAATTTGGCTCAGGGACCCAATGAGGGTCTTGGCCTCCGAAACGAGAGCATGCCATCTGTCCCGATCGTGCGCAGCCTCTTGCGAGTCGTCGACTTGGAGACGTCGCAGATCCGCCTGGACACTGTCCTCCCAGCGGTACCTGGGTCGCCCAACCGGGCGGCGACCAGTCGGTCGTCCCACGTACGCTCTTTTGGCAGCCCGAAACAAAATTACACCAACAAAACAAAGTTAAAAATGATAATTGATAATTACAGGGAAATGCCTTGGAAATTTAAGCGAATTTTAAGCGAAGTCTGGGGTAAAGGCTGACTTAAAAGCGAATATTTCGCATAAATTTTGTTTCGAGTAAATATTAATTTCATAACATAATCATCGAGCTGTCGGTAGGCCTCCAACAAGATGGAGCGACGACTTGGTTAAGATCGCGGGATCGCGGTGGATGCGGAAAGCACAAGACCGGTCTGAGTGGAGAGCCTTGGGGGAGGCCTATGTCCAGCAGTGGACGTCTTTCGGCTGACATGATGAATCATCAATAAATAACAATGAGCATGCGTAGGCTAGGCATATTCAGAACAAGCGCTCGGGGAAATATAATCTGTTTGTAAATTATAAACAATGAAATTATTGAACTATAACCTTTTACCTTGCTCATCTGCTACCACAAATGAAATTATTATTAGTTGAAGACTGAATGCGAAAATAATTAAAAGCACTCAGGACTTAATCATGACGATATTATTTATGTAATTTTAATTTAATTGAAATTTGACTTATAACGAAATAAATGTAATATGGTATTCTTTTTATTTCAATAAAGAATTTAGGGGCTGTTTCACCACCCATTGATTAGTCTTAACTGATGGTTAAATGTGATGTCGTCTCCGTCTATTCGAACAAAACAAATAGAGACAGCATCACATTTAACCGTCTGTCAAGACTAATCAATGGGTGGTGAAACAGCCCCATAATGTTATAAATAATATTAACATTACTTGAATAACTATGATTTCATTCCTCCTCCTTCATCCTACCAATGGTCATCCTGGGGGGAGAGGGTCTTCACCGTTTTAAAGTTGGTATTTCACTGCCAGCGCGTAGCGGTTCGCTTCATCTTTCCTAATGTAAACTGCTAAGGAATATAATTCGCTCCCATCGTTTGTACTTGCAGACAATTAAACAACCTTGGACTCTTTAAGAAGAGAGTGAATAGCTGTTAGGTACTAAACCAGTGAGATACACTTTTGTGTAAAAAATAAGCAATTCGTGTACATTTATTTATTTGTTTGAGGGATCTCCGAAACCTTATCTACATATTATTTCTGCGTATTTTAAACTACTAAAAAACATATTTAGCAGCTTTATTATCATCTCCAAGTAATGAGTTATCAATAAATGCAGTTTGATAAGAAAAAATTTAATACTGGATGGTAGCTTTTTCTTAATAACTTTTAATTTTACATAATTGACCTGGACGCGGAACTGAGTGAGTGGCCAAATATAGCTCTGGATAAGGAGATGTGGAAGTCAAGAGGAGAGGCCTTTGTCCAGCAGTGGGACACAGTTAAAGGCTAAATTGAAAGGTCCACGGAAAGAACGTGTCTAGTCACCTAAGCTACTTTTTAAGTAATAGCGATTTGAAAGTTAGTCATCACGAACAATTACTATGGTTACCATTTATTTAAAAGATAAAAAAATAGATTTTATATTGTTTTCAGATTATTTAATTCAGTTAAATCTCAATTTTTAAAAAAAGGTGACTAAGCATGTTCTTTCCGTGGATCCTTGAAATATAATAATAAAAAAAACATTTATTGCCACATAAAAAAATACAATGAACATAACAGAAACATGACAAATAAAACATAAACTTAGAACTACGCAATGTCCAAAAAGGGAGAAAAAAAAGGCATACAAAAATAAAAACAACAGACACGTTACAGATATTTGGCAATAGGCTCAAGCTCAGCATTTATATGCTGCCGGTCGACGAAACCGGCGGCGCTGATAATAATATAATAATTGACATATTTTTATTTATTTTCCTAATTGTTTGAATCCTTCATCTTCATTTTGCGAGTGTTTTAGTTATTTAATAAATATCTTAGTTTCACTTTTGTTAGCCTCATAAAGTCCCGAACGAGGTATAGTTATAAGTGAGAATCACGAAAGTTTAAAGCCTTGCAGATTCCCTATTATGAATATCTTTGAAATGAAACTACCGTGAAGGTGGTTTTCCACTGGCGAGGTGAGACGAGACGAGGCGTGACGAGAATTGAAATGTGTATGGCGGCGCCCGCGGCGAAACGCGGCTGGCGCGCGAGCATGCATACAAATTTCAATTCTCGTCTCGCCTCGTCTCGTCTCACCTCGCCGGTGGAAAATCACCATGAGACTCGCTCATCATTACCTACTCATACAGTTGTAGTGAATAATGTTTTGCCATGGTATTTTGTCGGAAAAGTTCGTACTTAACTCGCTCTCTCAACTAGCTAACTGAAGTTTACTGAAGCTAAATGATATAAATAGGAACTTTAACGACAAAACACGATGGCAAAACATTATTCCATAGATCTGTACATTATTACAGCTACATTTGACAGTTAAACAAAAATAACGATGAAAACGTGGGTAGTTGTGCCCCGTTATTAGTTTCGTCGGGTAGTCGCGAGAGCAGAGCGGCGGCGCGCAGTGCGCATGTTGCAGCAGCTGCCGTCTCGCGTTGCTCCTAGAGGAAGAGCTACGAATTAGCCCAAAACATGTCGAGCTAAACTCGATTTAAGACGTGAGTGATTTCATTTCATTAAATAATATCTCCAATATTTTGCCCCAGTGCGCCCCCCGCGTTACTGTCGCTCCTCGTGATTCGCGAGTTGCCGTCTAATAGCATTAATTAAAAATACCCTGCAATTATGAACTCTTTAGCGTCGGTTTTATGGCGCCCAGACAGCCGTCGCGTAATTGTTTAAGGAATGTTTAATAAGATTCGTTTTAAATATTTAATAATGTGCTGAATGCATTTAAAATGTCTTAAAACTAGCTTTCAATTTATATAAGATTTGAAAAGCAGCTGGTTATTTACGTTTAAATTTTTTTTGTTGTTTAAATTAAATTGAATGGTATCCACCTCGCGTACAAACTCGCAAAAAATATTTTTTCCGTCTTTTTATTCTAACCTTGCGGTGAAGGAAAACATCGTGAGGAAACCTGCACAACCTGTGAAGCGATTCAATGGTGCGTGCGAAGTTCCCAATCCGCACTGGGCCCGCGTGGGAACTATGGTCCAAGCCCTCTTGTTCTGAGAGGAGGCCTGTACCCAGCAGTGGGACGTATATAGGCTGGGACGACGAATTATTCTAACCTAGCTGTGTCGGTGACTTCGTCCGCGCAGAGTAGGGTTTTATCTTAGCCAGTTCTTGTTTTGACTGCAGAAATCGATACCTAAGTTAAGTACAGACTTAATTAACACACAACTTTTACATGGCTGTTTAAAATAAAATAAAAATAAAAAAACTGCGATCAAAATATATAAATTATTTAGTAGACTTATATTTTCAGAAAAAATACATTTTACGTCATTCGATAAAGATTGTTTATTATGATAAGTTTCTATAGCCCAGAAGTCCAATTGGTTGACTGTAATTACTGGTAGATTTCGTGAAATCGTCCATAAGTACAAAAACGTCGTCAAAGTTGACGCGTGAATTTTTAACGCGCGAAACGCGTCAATCATCCTGTATCACCGAGATTTCTGTAAAGGGTATTCAAAATATTATTCACAAGTTGTCCTGTCCCATTTTCTGACAAGGGTCGAGATCTCAATGCTAAGAGCCTTATTCGGAACGGGTGGCTTAGGCACATTTTAGTTCAGTCTAGGTTATAAATAAAGATTAACTTGAGAGGCCTCTTCGTTATGCTTGCCTCTGCAATGCTCACTAAAGACGAAGATGGTGCAACGAATATTCTGCTAGTTGTGGTATATTGAAGTCGATCGATGATCGATCTTATTTTGCCCGCGACTCCGTCTGTGAAAAATTGTTTATCGCTATCCTGCGGGTTTATATTTTTTTTTCTGAAATGATAACTATTTAATGCATCTTCATGATTTGATTATATCATGGACAGGTATATTTGAAAAATTCCGATATCCGCATTGGCGATCCCTTTAAATAGCGAACCTACTCTGTTAAAAATAAAGTTGTGTTAAATACTTGTGATGTATAGATATATCATTTAATAATTGTGAATCAGATTAAAAAAATACCTCGTTGAGTTTCTTGCCGGATTCTTCTCAACAGAGGTTTTTCTGAACCGGTGGTAGATTGTTTTTGACATTCATACATAAGTGCTTGTTATAGCCTAAACTGAATAAAGATATTTTGACTTTGATCTCTTTCACAGACACGAGATCTATATACTCGTATTATTCGTTTCTTGGGAGAAAATAGTCGATAGCTAATCGGTTTCTCAGAGGCGGTAGGATTAGTATGTTATCATCACCAATATCTGATACAACAAATCGTGCATAAATATCTGATACGACTCTATTTCTCGGGAGTTCCAGTACCTAAGACGTGTTAGATATTTTTGCACGCTCCGCTGTTGCAGATTAATGCAGGTAACTGTAACTCAGGCAAAAAATTTAGAAAATCATTTAGATCAAAGAAAAGTAAAGTTTTTTTAATCATTATCGGTGCACAAAAACTTAATTTCCGTCTCATTAGTCCGTAATAAGGTAAAAATGTAAAGCTTTACTCCCGAATAACACGCTTTATCCCGAACGTTTTAAGAGTCAAAACCGAACGACACCTATTTAATTACTGCTCAAGCTGATCAGTTTCTTAATTACAGTTTAATGTGGGTCAAATAGATTGTATTATGTCACAAAAGGTCCGTATTCGTGTGGGGCGAAAATGAGCCCTCGTTTTATGGCACAGAATTGGTTTTCAAATGGCCCATTAAAATTTATGAGATGGAAGGGAATGACCAAAACATTTACTAGAGGAAATCGTAAACAAAGAAATAGCCGTGATTTTACAAACAGAATAACATTTTTAATTATATGTGGTAGTAGGGTGTCTAATGTATAAAATTTGGCCCGCTCTACATACAAAATTACCTATTACTGCATACAATCGAAGGCCAGATTTTTTGCCGCACAGTATATTTTTTTATTTAGCTTGTAGTGTGCCCCGCAGCTGAGCATTATCTCCCCTTTTTAGGGTTTCGTAGATAAAACTGCCATTCATTTCCATCCAGAAGAATGCGCCCCAAGTAACTTTACACTTAGTAATCTATCTTCACTCTAAATTAAAGTACACGTACACGTAACAAACCTCTTCAGCTTTTGATGCTATAGCCTGCACCTTCAGCCTATTACCCTTGTCCTCACCTTTATTAGCCGAACGTGACTGAGAGGCGAACGTGTGCGTGACCCAAGTAGTAAAAATCCCCTTAAGTCTTTGTGCAAAGATCGTAGCTAACAGTGGCGTTGAATGAACAATTCCGCTGGGCAACTTGGAGAAGCGTAAGCCAAGTACGACGTACCTACGTACAGTCGAGTTTATAAACTTGTGAGCAAAAATTTGATCAAAAACATTTAAACTCGCTTCTACGCCGTTAACAATAAAGTCGTGTTCAGATTATTTTCGATAAAATGTTTGCTCACAAGTTTATGAACTTGACTGTACAGTCAGCAACAAAAATATGAATACAGCCAAAGTGCAAAAAATATGTATAGACGCCCTTGATGTTCAGGCAATAAGGTCTTGTACTTTAAACGTATATATATATTTTTTTGTTGCTGACTGTACCTCAGACGACAAATCGACGATCCGATGATGCGACTACATCGACGGATGCAGAGATGAATGTTTTTCATGCAGCCGGCCAAGTGCGAGTCGGCCTCGCGCACGAAGGGTTCCGTACCATCTATACAACATTCATTAGCATTAGCAAAAAACTGCAAAAAAAACACGTTTTTTGTATCGGAGCCCCCCTTAAATTATTCTGTTATTCTGTTTTTAGTAGTTATTGTTATAGGGGCCACAGTTAATACATAATCTGTGTAAATTTAAACTGTCTAAATATCAAGGTTCATAAGATACAGCCTGGTAACAGACGGACAGACAGACAGACGGACGGACAGCGAAGTATACGTAATAGGGTTTCCGTTTTTACCCTTTGGGTACGGAGCCCCAAAAAGTATCCTTGTGTTATTCCAAAGGTCCAGTCTGGCTCATTATTCCAGCGTTTATTTTATTTGACTTACGTGGGCACATTTTTGTTGACATGACAGAAGATTCTGTTAGTTTCCAGGTTATCTTGTAAAAAAAAAGTACAGGACGTCTAAAACATAATCGGAAATGTCATCAAATTCAATACCCTGCAATACCCTGGTGTTGCAGTTGTCTATGGGCGGTGGTGATCTCTTACCATCAGGAGACCCACTTGCTCGTTTGCCATCCAGTCGAATAAAAAAAAATTTTTTTTAACATAACAAAAAATGTACAGACCACGAAAATTTAAGCGGTTGAAATTCTCGAATAATAATAATGACCCTTCTACATACCAAATGTTGTTATTAAAGAGTAAAAAACACACACACATGCACACACACAGGCACGCACACACAAGCATCCACACGCACAGTCACAAACTGCTGCATTACTGAAATTAGTAGAATTTTTATATTGAAAACCTTGTCGGAAACACTCTCAAATCGGTCCTTCTCAAAATGGTCCTTTTATAAATTTAATCAAGATCCGATGATAAGAGGATAAAAATGGATGAGAAAATTCCATGCGGAAGCACTTCCTATTATTAGAATTATTTATTAAAATCTCAGAATAACTGAAGTATTTTCAGTTTCAAAGGTAAAAGAAATTTCGTATTATACAGGTTGAGGATGTGACCCTATTAATTGTTCGACCTTCACAATCCTGGGAATTCTGTTAAAGCCAGACATCTTAAGTTGCTTTGGACTTGAACCACATATCATATTTATATTCATAATCGTATTCGTATATTTTTTTTTTTATATAAAAACTAAAACATCAATACTGCTTTTTGGACACTGCTCTTTCTGCTGTATTTCGCTTCTTATACGAGTATTTTTGTTTTGGTGATTGTCATATGGATTCACGGAAAATCAGCGTCGTAGCACTTTCTGCGGCGACACATGCTAAGTCTCCTTGACTCCTTTTTGAGACCACAGTCAACACTGTAATAGGCTGACTATTAGATTAAGTAATTTGTGCAAAAATGTTGTTGCATTGTGTTTTTCAAATAAATGTCTCATTCATTCATTCCAGTTATTACTTCTAATTTATTTTCCCCGTGTATCGAATTTGTAAATAATCGATCCATTACATTTAAAAAATATATTATATATATATAAAACAGTATTATCCAATCTCTCACTACAATCGTCAGTATTTTAACTAATAAAGTCTGATTCTTAAAAAAAATACTTTCGTATCAGTGACAAAGAAGGTACGGTCTATTGAAGAAACTTCGTATTCCTGAAGGCAATAAAAACTCTCAAAAGTAACATTACTTAGTGAAAACATTAAAAGACTTTCCATTCATTCAGTCACTTCTGTTCACAGAGCAAAATAATGTCCTAAAATGTGTCAAGCGCGAAACGAATTTGATGATGGGTTCCGTTTGAGAAAAACAAAAATGGTATCGGAAATACACTTCATAGAATACAGATCTCTGTTAGACGCCATATACATTTAGTTGATTGTATTTGTTATCTCTGGCGAACATAACTATTTTACTCTTGTTTATTTTTAATGAATTGTATCATTAGCTGCCTCGATATCGTGATTGTTACTTAGACGATTTAATCAATGTGTATCCAAAAATGTGTTAGCAAAACGTAGCTGCTTAGTTAAGAATATTTTTCCGGCAGAGTAAAAGTAGAGTATTAAAATAATTTAAATATTTATTTAATAAATTATATTCCACCAACGAGATGAACAAATGACGTGTATAAAGCCGCGGTTTCACGATGGATGCAGGCCGCTTCCAACCGAAGCAACTGGAGGTCTATTGGGGAAGCCAATGTCCAACAGTGGACGTCCTACGGCTGAGATGATGATAATGATGATAAAATTATATTCAGTTAGTATATTTTTTCATGCGTTACCTTCAGTTTAAAACCATTTTAATGTCTAATGGCAAGGTAGCTTTTCACGTTAAGGTATCCATTCACTGACGAGACGATGACGCAACGACATCTCAATTTTATCGCGTTTCTGACGCGGCCGTTGCTATCACATTAAACGACATGTTACTTATCTTTGCGGTTTTGACGCTGGTCAAATGACGCAGATGACCATGCCATAAAACAATAGACAACAGAAAAAAATAACTAAAATTTAACGTACGAAATTGTTGACGCGTTCAAGAATTTCACACCAAAATGCGACAGTCACTTCGGAGAATTGTCGATTATGTCAAATACATGTTTGAAAGGGGTCCATAGCGGTAGGCATAATTGTTAAAAGTCAGAATGTAATGTTTGCAGAATATAATTATCGGTTGTCATAATTCATAAATATTAATTCATATTTCTCGTCGAATCCGACTCGGCTGGGCAGCGTTCGGGAAGCTTCGCAGTGTATTTTGGTCCAAATTACCGCAGTGTTTGAAGTCAAAAGTCTTTGACCAGTGTGTGTTGCCAGTGATGACATACGGATCTGAGATGTAAGCGCTAACGATGGGCCTCATGAGGTAGCTCAAAGTCACTCAAAGGGCTATGGAGAGGTCTATGCTCAGGGTTTCTCTGTGGGATAAAATCAGAAATTATGATATCTGCAGTAGGACTAAGGTTACCTACATAGCCCGAAGAATTGCAAAAAGTGGCAGTGGGCGGGGCACATTGCTCGCAGGACTGATGGCCGATGGGGTCAGAAGGTTCTCGAATGGCGTCCGCGGACCGGAAGACGAGCTGTCGGTAGGCCTCCAAGAAGATGGAGCGACGACCTGGTTAAGGTCGCGGGATCGCGTTAGATGCGGAAAGCACAAGACCGGTCTGAGTGTTGGGGGAGGCCTATGTCCAGCAGTGGACGTCTTTCGGCTGACTTGATGATGATGATGATAATTCATAACTTTTTTTTGTCTGAATCCAATAATTGTTCGGAATTGTTATAAAACAAACCTGACCTAACCTAAACTTTTCTATAGGAATCAATTAAAAAAAAATGAGAAAAAAGGTTTTAGTGGGAAAAAATTATGACAAACAATAGGTAATTCAAACAAACATTACAGTATGACTTGCGAAAAGTATGCGAACTTTGGCGCGCCCGTTTGAATGGTTCGATGTTCCAAGGACCCCTAAGCCAATTGAAATCATTGGTGGCCGTTGACAGCCCGGCTCTATCCGTCATCCTGTCACTCCACGGGTTTGACAGACAATACGCGCCATCCATTGTTTTCCAACTCGGTCCCGCTGCGCATTCTACACGAATTGCGGGGATCTAGAGCTTTTGAGTGCTATTTTAACTTATCCCGACAAGGGGTTTGATCGAATGGGAATCAATAGACAAGTTGACAATATGAATAATAACAATCATCATCATCATCACCGTTATCATCATCATCAGCAGCAGCAGCAGCTGTAGGACGTCCACTGTTGGACATAGGCCTCCCCCGTAGATCTCAAATTGCTTCAGTTAGAAGCGGCCCGCATCCACCGTAAACCCGCGGCTTTAAAGAGGTCAACTGTCCATCTTGTTGGTGGACGCCTTACGCTGCACTTTCCGATCCACGGTTTCCATTCCAGAAGTTTTCTCTGCGCTATATGGCCTGCCCATAGCCACTTTAACTTTGTTTGCTGTATCGGTGACCCTCTTAAAATGAAAGAGCGACAGCGAATGAGTCAGCTACATAAGAAGAAATACTCCCGACCCTACTCAAGCAAACATCAGTGTTCCAGATCTCAAAAACATCTTTTTATTCATCACCTACATACAGTCCACTCTTTCAACGAGCATCACCACCACCATCTACGAAGTTTACGTACTTGTACAACATTTATACATAATACTACCAAGGCGCAATAGGGATATTTACACCATTAAAAAATAATTCGAAGACACGACTCCAGTAAAAAAACGCTTTATTTTAGCCCTGAAAACCAGATAATTTTCGATTAACTGCAAAATTAGATTTTTGTTGCTTTGTGTTTAAAACAAATAAATAGTTAGTTGATTTAGTGTGCGAACAAGTGACGTCATAAGTTGCTATTTCTATTCAAACTCTATGGGAGAATTGTTTTGACAGCTCATAAAAAGTGCGTCAATTGATTGGTGGTGTCAACATCCCTATTCAGAAAAAAAAGAAATACTTTGCTTTAGCCCTGAATGCCTTAATTTTCAATTTGTGTTGCAGCTGTTGAATAATTAACTTCCTAAAATATGTCGCTAAATTCTGTTCAAACTGCAGCCTATCGTTATTTACCGTGAGTATATTTAATCAAGTTTATTGGATACATTATGTTTCATGCAATTTTTTTTTATTCGACTGGATGGAAAACGAGCAAGTGGGTCTCCTGATGTTAATAAATCACCACCTCCCATAAACATCTGCAACACCAGGGGTATTGCAGATGCGTTGCCAACCTAGAGGCCTAAGATGGGATAGTTATGAACCAAAACAAAGTTCACCTTATTAGTCTTATTACTTTAGAGCAGACTAGATTAGATGGCGCTGTACTAGACAGACGATAAATGAATTTGTTGTAAAAATTACACATGCGAGCTCAGGTTTGAACCCACGGTTCTCTGCTTGAGACACCATAGGTCAAACCACTAAATCACCACGGCAAGTAACACGACATCTAATCTCTAATAATCTATTAATAAAATTCACAGGTTAATTACTGGTGTAAACCCTATTCTACCGAATTCCACGATTAGTGCACTCGTCGAGGCGTGGGCTGAAAACTAATTGACCGATAGACCATTCATGTAAATAATTGTTTCCTGAAACAAGAACAATAAATTAAAAGCCATTTTATCTTATCAGCAGACGGTCCAAGTGATTTAAATTTAATCGACGTCAAAATATTATTTAGGTACTTTATCAGTTTTTAACGATTCACGTGTTAAGTGCATTAATCTGTCATCTCCCAGGATAACAGGATCAAAGGAATTTCGGCACAAATTTGTGCCTCTGGGAGAGGACAGGTTAAGAGGGGCAGATGGGAAGCAATCACCGCCGCCCATGGACACCTGTCAAAACGAGGGGTATCACAGTTGCGTTGCTGGCACTTTGAGACCCCTTTGGATACTATTTAATGATGCATTTAACAGCGTCAAAGTATCAGAAGTACATTAAAGGTCTTCCAGTACACCTGATCATACCATGATCGTAATAACAACGTGCCAGTGAAAAGTATCATCATCATCATCATGTCAGCCGAAAGACGTCCACTGCTGGACATAGGCCTCCCCCAAGGCTCTCCACTCAGACCGGTTTTGTGCTTTCCGCATCCACCGCGATCCCGCGATCTTAACCAAGTCGTCGCTCCATCTTGTTGGAGGCCTACCGACAGCTCGTCTCGCGGTCCGCGGACGCCATTCATAAACGATATCAAAATCTACCAAATCTGCCAATTTGTAAAAAATGTGACCAGAAAAATCAAATGAGGCGGATAAAACAGTCGAAGTAAGTACTACTTAAGACAAAAAATTCGAATTCCAGGAATTCGTCGAAGAACTAAAGTCACTGACATAGCTGGAAAAATATACAAGTTAAAGTGGCTAATGAGCGGGCCATATCGCTCGAAGAACAGAATCAGATAACCGTTGGGGGGGAAAAGTTCTCGAGTGGCGACCACGAACCGGAAGACGAGGCGTTGGCAGGCCTCCTACCAGGTGGACTGACGACATCGTGAGAGTCGCGGGAAACCGGTGGATGCAAGTGGCGAGTTGTCGTTCATTGTGGCGTTCTAAGGGGGAGGCCTTTGTTCAGCAGTGGACGTCTTCCGGCTGATGATGAAGTACTAGGACAAAACGCTACTTCTCTTAGTTTAACCGCGTAATTGCAACTACAACACTACACAGCTAACAAGGATGATTACTTAATTATTCGTATTTATAGTCGACCGTAATTACCAAGTTAGATAAACTTTAAACTTAATGATGAATGCGTTGTTGTGAACTGTTTTGACAGACGCTTGAGACAAATACGGTCGGTAGATAAAAGTATCAAGAGAAATATTTACTTTTAACAATTTAACAGGATTGTTTTGATATCAGGGTAAAAGTTTTACATTACTATATTTCTCATACCAAAGCATCCAAACTCAAGTGTAAAATATAATCTTATGGAAACAAAAAAATGTATGTATATATGTATGTTAACTCATTAATGCACAAAAAGAAACAAATACAATGAATTGTCAATCGTTGAGGTACATACTCGTACAAGTGAAGTGACTCCTCTAAGGGACTATACCAGTTAACCTATATACTTAGATTTTATTAACCTTTTTTTTATGAAGGGTATCCAGTTGGTCTTAGATACCTAGATTTTTATTTATATTTTTGTTTAATTAACTAGCGCGACTACACTACGATAATGTACTTAGTAACATTGTACTAGACAGACAAATTTCTACCTAAAGTAAATTCTTTTCGTGAAACTATTACATTCCTGCGGATTTCTAAAATCTCCTTGGCCTTCAAGGGTACGGAAGGCTTGACAAAATGGGCGCGTCACAAAGGTCGAACCTTTCAAATGAGCCAATATTCGTCTTATCGGAAATATACAGGATTCAATAGAGTACACTGACTCTAATTTTATTAGGCTACTTTGAAATTTATTCAATTCCGACAGATGCTTTTTTTTATTATTCAACTGGATGGCAAACGAGCAAGTGGGTCTCCTGATGGTAAGAGATCACCACCGCCCATAGACACCTGCAACACCAGGGGGATTGCAGATGCGTTGCCAACCTAGAGGCCTAAGATGGGATACCTCAAGTGCCAGTAATTTCACCGGCTGTCTTACTCTCCACGCCGAAACGCAACAGTGCAAACACTGCTGCTTCACGGCAGGATTAGCGAGCAAGATGGTGGTAGCAATCCGGGCGGACCTTGCACAAGGTCCTACCACCTGCAAAGCTGCCTGCTGCTTCGGTTTATTCAAATGATTGCTCTAATAATCGGATCGACGAGAAATTTTAATTTGTGATTTTTTACAGTAATATATTACATGATTCTCAGTTGAATTTTACTAGCAGCAGTACCTAGTTGTTTTTATAGTTTTATAAAAAAATGGATTAGTAAGAAATAGCCTCTAATTCAAAGTATGACTTATTTCTAAGGATTTTAGACTAAAAAATATTTTAAATTTCACCTTTTATTCAAACAAAATAAAATATAGTATTGAAAGTATTGAAATAAATTCCCGATATATTGACGCATGGCCATCCATAAATAAATTCACACATTTGGAGGGAGGGGGTGTCTGGCGATTTGTGGCATAAGAACCAAAATAATCATGTTATTAATTACGTCTTAGACAAGAAGGATATAAGTTTTTGGTAAAAAATCTTTTTTAATACAAGATTTTTTTTGCTGACTGTACTTTTTGTTGATTGTATTTGTATTATCACCCAAACTACATTTGAATACCAAATTTCAAGTCGATGCCATTAACCGTTGAAGAGTTCCGTCCTGTGGAGATGATCCTGCCCGGACTAGCAAGATGTCACTATCAGATTGTTGTACTGTCACCAGATTTAAATAAGTTTACCGAATTTCAAGTCAATCGGACTACTGGAAGTGGGTCAAATTTAACTTGCAAGATTTGACCCAAATAAATAAACGAACAGGGCAAGTTAAATAAAAGCTTGTAAAAAAAATTGCGTGTGAGGTACCCCGTATACATAATGCTAGTTTAGCCTTATTTTTCGTAGTACTTAGTATGAGTGCATAAATAACTGCCTTCTTACTTAAAAATAAAATAACTACCTAAAATAAATAACTTCTTACCAAAATGCTACATATCAATTTTTAAACGTAAAATAGATGACAAAATAAGTTGAAAAATTACATTCAGAGCAATTAATAAGTAATCTTTACTGCATTTGCTGCCAGTACAAGCTTTGGAGTGTGACGCGGTGTCAGTTGACCGCGGGACGCCACGCGTGTCCTACCTTCAGTGCTAGTGACTGTGACCGGATTGTCTAAACAATACAACACAGTAAGTTACGACAGTATTTAAAAAATATATAAAATAAACCCTCATTTGTAACCATCACTGTTCACTAACTTTTTTTTTCTTTTTTAAACAGCCAGGAACTTTTAAAAAAGTTGTCACTGGCCATTTATATCGAAAAGAAATTTTATTTTTAATCAAGAGACGCTTTTCATGTCTCAAGGCTTTCTTTTAATGTCATACTTATTAAAGTATTTTCTTTGTTATAAGAAAGTTAAAACGAATTCCGGAAATTAATTATTCAATTTATCAAAATAATAAAGTAAGTAAAGAAGTAACTATTAGAAAAGCCAATACAATACGCACATACTATAAAACTAAGTACTGTACTTGAAGAAAAAACAGTTAAATGAATCATTCGTTATTTAGGTTTAACTACGTAAATGGATCATTGCCTAAACTAGGCCAACGAGATGATCTAGTAATCGCAAGTTTAGTCCAAAACAGACATTATTTATTCATCAAATGCGTGGTCCTACTCGGTCTCGTAACTAAACAACTGCACGATAACCTTATCTCTTAAGTGTCTTTTTGTCTTCTAGGAAATTTCGATTAAATATCAGCAACGTTTTTAGAGTTGACTGTGAAGTTTTATAAACTTATGCTAAATACTTTAAGGGAATCTACGAGGCGTGCAAGCTCGTTTTAAATTAAAAAACATCCCGTTTCATATTTAAAATAAACGTTTCTTAATTGACATGACGTGATTAATGAACTCAAGACCATGTTATTACAGGTAAAATATTTTTTTGCTAAAATTACCTTGACGTTTCGGTCACATTAAAGCTACTGTGGTTATGTGTAGACTGATTTCAGTAAAATATTATTGTCTTAATTAATTCTTGCGTGTGGATGTGGATATAGGCATTCGAAATAAAAGACCTAAGTTTTTATTTTATTGCTAGTGGTAGAGCAACAATTTTTATTCAGTGGTACCAAGAGGAAAGACAATTCCTTTAGGTACCACTGGTGGAACAAGTTGGTAGTACTACGAGTAATAAGGGGTGTTATCAATTATAAGAATAAGTTAGTTGGTCAGCAAATTTAATATCAAAGACGTTATGTTACTGTTATAAAGATATACTCAGCGGCACAAAATTTGGCCCAATCTACATTGTATAATTTTTTACCCATTATTGCACATTTTAGGGTCATATTTTTTTGTCAGAGGTGATCGCTATTGTGAATATTAACGGACTCTACGTATTGTATGTACGGAGGCCGCTTCGCTTGCTATGGAAGGTAATAATAACAATAATATGGGACAAATGATACCAATTATTGACCTAGGCCTAGGCTAGTCTTTTTGTATTTTTTATTTCAATTCCAAATTTAGTTACTTTTACGGTCATCCCGTAAAATCCACATCGAAAATACAATCTGAAACATAGTTGCACAGAAAAACCAGAAAAACCCAGGTCCTCAGCATTCCGTGCTGCGTGCTATAATCGCGTGCGTAATAAGTGACTAAATAAGAAACAAACAAGCTGAGATATGTGGTGCATAGGAGAAATTTGTGTCTGTACTCCTGTCCAGTGATGGTGTAGCGGTATAGCACGCAGCGCGGAATGCTGAGGTCCTGGGTTCGATTCCCAGCGCTGGTCTCTTTTTCTGGTTTTTCTGTGCATCTATGTTTCAGTTCGTATTTTCGATAAGCAAAGCTTGTTGTGTGCTAGACGACGGATATACATACATAGATGATAAGTATATACACTTAATTACATACACCTATCCAAGACTCAAGTACAAGCATTCGTATCCATCGTACAAATTTACCCGTCACGGGGACGAACCCGCAACCGCTAGCTTCGTAGTCTTTCAGTTATTTCATCATCATCCCAGCCTATATACGTCCCACTGCTGGGCACAGGCCTCCTCTCAGAACAAGAGGGCTTGGGCCATAGTTACGCGGGCCCAGTGCGGATTGGGAATTCGCACGCACCATTGAATCGCTTCGCATGTTTGTGCAGGTTTTCTCACGATGTTTTCCTTCACCGCAAAGCTCGTGGTAAATTTCTAATGTAATTCCGCACATGAATTTCGAAAAACTCAGAGGTGCGAGCCGGGGTTCGAATCCACGACCCTCTGCTTGAGCTATTACTATTGCCGATACCTTTATAGTCACCTGCATTAAGGTCATAGCTCATTACAGCCACCCGGCACCCGATCAGCACCACCTCAACTCAAGCGGTTAGTATTCTTTATATGGATTTGTATGGTCATGCGCTCACTACATCCACTCCGTACCGTCGCCGGATCGCCTCACTCGCGAGGTCGCCACGCGTGGACGGCGAGTGGACCACTCGGTGACAGCCCGCTGCTCACCGCCATAGTGACTACTAGGAAATGAGGGCTATTGTTTTTTGTCTCACTAGATGGCGCACTATTGCGTGAGGTATTTAAGTATGGTTTTGAAAGTCTGTTATTACGGGCGTGAAAACAAAGTTTACATTCAAATCATATTTAATACACCTTAAAACCGTACCATATAAATATCGAGCATGCCACAGTGTTGCATAGTCCCTGTTTTGTTCGGAAAAAAGGGAGGACAAAGGTTGCCGAAAGACAAAACTGTCTCAAAACACAGACATTCATTGCCCTGGAACGCATATTTGCCATAATTAATTTCAGATATTGCAAAATATTCACAAAATTATTCTAATTGTAAATAAACCCGCGTAGCTCACCCAAAAACTATGAGATTTGACATTTCGGAGACCTCACGCTACACTAGCGCCTCTAGCGGCGAATTCATTCGCGATAGCCCTCATTCGTGGACCACACGAGGTCCACTCGTAGCCAACGCGGCGTCCACCCGTGGACCACCTGTCGACAACGAGTGGGCGCCGAAAGTCGAGGCGGTGTTGCAGGGCTACTACGAAACTCGAAACTCGAGGTTCGTGTCGTGCGGTCCCTCTGACACTTATACTGTTTAATACGAGAGCGAAAGGGACCGTACGATACAAACTTTGATTTTAGAACTTCGGAGTAGGCCCTCTGGTCGGGTGCCGGTTGGCTCTAATGAGCTGTGACCTATAACATAATATCTGTCACAGCGGAGCGTGCAGAAATATGTGACACATCCTACTGACCCTAGAAATAGAATCGTATATAAGATATTCATGAACGCTTTGTTCTGTCAGATATACTGGTGACTGTACTAAGGCGTACAAATTACAAAAAAAAATGTTTTCTGGACAGGTAAATCCGTTGATAAACGTAATTGTTCGTTTGTACAATGATACAATTAGCATAATAATTGTAACGTTATATGTATTTCAACACTCCTTGGTCCACAAATCAAATTTAAAGCCGGCATGTCATGGTACAGAGCACGTTAGATCCGCATAGCTTTACAACGTCCTATTCCTCATTTGAAGACAGTCGAAACTCTACCCTGA
>NC_133475.1:3503531-3503703 GCF_025370935.1 Choristoneura fumiferana | reverse complement strand
CACCAGAAAAGAAGGTTAGGTTAGGTAACTGTGACCTGTGACCACACCAGAAAGTGAATCGCTACCGTTATAGGAGGGTATGCATTTTGTCGCAGGTATGAATTTAAACGTTTAGAAACTACCACCACATGAAATGTTTTTTCTTTGTAATAAGTTTTATATCAACTAAATA
>NC_133475.1:3467250-3499474 GCF_025370935.1 Choristoneura fumiferana | reverse complement strand
GCAGAAATCGATACCTAAGTTAAGTACAGACTTAATTAACACACAACTTTTACATTTATGGCTGTTAAAATAAAAAAAATAAAATAAAAATAAAAAACTGCGATCAAAATATAAATTATTTAGTAGACTTATATTTTCAAGAAAAAATACCTGTGCCACGGACCACTAATGTCATTTTACGTCATTCGATAAAGATTGTTTATTATGATAAGTTTCTATAGCCCAGAAGTCCAATTGGTTGACTGTAATTACTGGTAGATTTCGTGAAATCGTCCATAAGTACAAAAACGTCGTCAAAGTTGACGCGTGAATTTTTAACGCGCGAAACGCGTCAATCATCCTGTATCACCGAGATTTCTGTAAAGGGTATTCAAAATATTATTCACAAGTTGTCCTGTCCCATTTTCTGACAAGGGTCGAGATCTCAATGCTAAGAGCCTTATTCGGAACGGGTGGCTTAGGCACATTTTAGTTCAGTCTAGGTTATAAATAAAGATTAACTTGAGAGGCCTCTTCGTTATGCTTGCCTCTGCAATGCTCACTAAAGACGAAGATGGTGCAACGAATATTCTGCTAGTTGTGGTATATTGAAGTCGATCGATGATCGATCTTATTTCGCCCGCGACTCCGTCTGTGGAATATTGTTTATCGCTATCCTGCGGGTTTATATTTTATTTTCTGAAATGAATACTATTTAATGCATCTTCATGATTTGATTATATCATGGACAGGTATATTTGAAAAATTCCGATATCCGCATTGGCGATCCCTTTAAATAGCGAACCTACTCTGTTAAAAATGAAGTTGTGTTAAATACTTGTGATGTATAGATATATCATTTAATAATTGTGAATCAGATTAAAAAAAATACCTCGTTGAGTTTCTTGCCGGATTCTTCTCAACAGAGGTTTTTCTGAACCGGTGTTAGATTGTTTTTGACATTCATACATAAGTGCTTGTTATAGCCTAAACTGAATAAAGATATTTTGACTTTGATCTCTTTCACAGACACGAGATCTATATACTCGTATTATTCGTTTCTTGGGAGAAAATAGTCGATAGCTAATCGGTTTCTCAGAGGCGGTAGGATTAGTATGTTATCATCACCAATATCTGATACAACAAATCGTGCATAAATATCTGATACGACTCTATTTCTCGGGAGTTCCAGTACCTAAGACGTGTTAGATATTTTTGCACGCTCCGCTGTTGCAGATTAATTGCATTGTAACTGTAACTCAGGCATGAATTTTAGCAAATCATTTAGATCAAAGAAAAGTAAAGTTTTTTTTAATCATAAGAGTGCACAAAAACTTAATTTCTGTCTCATTAGTCCGTAATAAGGTAAAAATGTAAAGCTTTACTCCCGAATAACACGCTTTATCCCGAACGTTTTAAGAGTCAAAACCGAACGACACCTATTTAATTACTGCTCAAGCTGATCAGTTTCTTAATTACAGTTTAATGTGGGTCAAATAGATTGTATTATGTCACAAAAGTTCCGTATTCGTGTGGGGCGAAAATGAGCCCTCGTTTTATGGCACAGAATTGGTTTTCAAATGGCCCATTAAAATTTATGAGATGGAAGGGAATGACCAAAACATTTAATAGAGGAAATCGTAAACAAAGAAATAGCCGTGATTTTACAAACAGAATAACATTTTTAATTATATGTGGTAGTAGGGTGTCTAATGTATAAAATTTGGCCCGCTCTACATACAAAATTACCTATTACTGCATACAATCGAAGGCCAGATTTTTTGCCGCACAGTATATTTTTTTATTTAGCTTGTAGTGTGCCCCGCAGCTGAGCAATATCTCCCTTTTTTAGGGTTTCGTAGATAAAACTGCCATTCATTTCCATTCAGAAGAATGCGCCCCAAGTAACTTTACACTTAGTAATCTATCTTCACTCTAAATTAAAGTACACACGTACACGTAACCTCTTCAGCTTTTGATGCTATAGCCTGCACCTTGAGCCTATTACCCTTGTCCTCACCTTTATTAGCCGAACGTGACTGAGAGGCGAACGTGTGCGTGACCCAAGTAGTAAAAATCCCCTTAAGTCTTTGTGCAAAGATCGTAGCTAACAGTGGCGTTGAATGAACAATTCCGCTGGGCAACTTGGAGAAGCTTAAGCTAAGTACGACGTACCTATGTACAGTCGAGTTCATAGACTTGTGAGCAAAAATTTGATCAAAAACATTTAAACTCGCTTCTACGCCGTTAACAATAAAGTTGTGTTCAGATTATTTTCGATAAAATGTTTGCTCACAAGTTTATGAACTTGACTGTACAGTCAGCAACAAAAATATGAATACAGCCAAAGTGCAAAAAATATGTATCTATAGACGACCTTGATGTTCAGGCAATAAGGTCTTGTACTTTAAACGTACATATATATTTTTTGTTGCTGACTGTACCTCAGACGACAAATCGACGATCCGATGATGCGACTACATCGACGGATGCAGAGATGAATGTTTTTCATGCAGCCGGCCAAGTGCGAGTCGGCCTCGCGCACGAAGGGTTCCGTACCATCTATACAACATTCATTAGCATTAGCAAAAAACTGCAAAAAAAACACGTTTTTTGTATCGGAGCCCCCCTTAAATACTTATTTTATTCTGTTTTTAGTAGTTATTGTTATAGGGGCCACAGTTAATACATAATCTGTGTAAATTTAAACTGTCTAAATATCACGGTTCATAAGATACAGCCTGGTAACAGACGGACAGACAGACAGACGGACGGACAGCGAAGTATACGTAATAGGGTTTCCGTTTTTACCCTTTGGGTACGGAGCCCCAAAAAGTATCCTTGTGTTATTCCAAAGGTCCAGTCTGGCTCATTATTCCAGCGTTTATTTTATTTGACTTACGTGGGCACATTTTTGTTGACATGACAGAAGATTCTGTTAGTTTCCAGGTTATCTTGTAAAAAAAAAGTACAGGACGTCTAAAACATAATCGGAAATGTCATCAAATTCAATACCCTGCAATACCCTGGTGTTGCAGTTGTCTATGGGCGGTGGTGATCTCTTACCATCAGGAGACCCACTTGCTCGTTTGCCATCCAGTCGAATAAAAAAAAAATTTTTTTAACATAACAAAAAATGTACAGACCACGAAATTTAAGCGGTTGAAATTCTCGAATAATAATAATGACCCTTCTACATACCAAATGTTGTTATTAAAGAGTAAAAAACACACACACATGCACACACACAGGCACGCACACACAAGCATCCACACGCACAGTCACAAACTGCTGCATTAATGAAATTAGTAGAATTTTATATTGAAAACCTTGTCGGAAACACTCTCAAATCGGTCCTTCTCAAAATGGTCCTTTTATAAATTTAATCAAGATCCGATGATAAGAGGATAAAAATGGATGAGAAAATTCCATGCAGAAGCACTTCCCATTATTATAATTATTTATTAAAATCTCAGAATAACTGAAGTATTTTCAGTTTCAAAGGTAAAAGAAATTTCGTATTATACAAGTTGAGGATGTGACCCTATTAATTGTTCGACCTTCACAATCCTGGGAATTCTGTTAAAGCCAGACATCTTAAGTTGCTTTGGACTTGAACCACATATCATATTTATATTCATAATCGTATTCGTATATTTTTTTTTTTATATAAAAACTAAAACATCAATACTGCTTTTTGGACACTGCTCTTTCTGCTGTATTTCGCTTCTTATGAGTATTTATTTTTTGTGATTGTCATATGGATTCACGGAAAATCAGCGTCGTAGCACTTTCTGCGGCGACACATGCTAAGTCTCCTTGACTCCTTTTTGAGACCACAGTCAACACTGTAATAGGCTGACTATTAGATTAAATAATTTGTGCAAAAATGTTGTTGCATTGTGTTTTTCAAATAAATGTCTCATTCATTCATTCCAGTTATTACTTCTAATTTATTTTCCTCGTTTATCGAATTTGTAAATAATCGATCCATTACATTTAAAAAAAAAATATATATATATAAAACAGCATTATCCAATCTCTCACTACAATCGTCAGTATTTTAACTAATAAAGTCTGATTCTTAAAAAAAAATACTTTCGTATCAGTGACAAAGAAGGTACGGTCTATTGAAGAAACTTCGTATTCCTAAAGGCAATAAAAACTCTCAAAAGTAACATTACTTAGTGAAAACATTAAAAGACTTTCCATTCATTCAGTCACTTCTGTTCACAGAGCAAAATAATGTCCTAAAATGTGTCAAGCGCGAAACGAAGTTGATGATGGGTTCCGTTTGAGAAAAACAAAAATGGTATCGGAAATACACTTCATAGAATACAGATCTCTGTTAGACGCCATATACATTTAGTTGATTGTATTTGTTATCTCTGGCGAACATAACTATTTTACTCTTGTTTATTTTTAATGAATTGTATCATTAGCTGCCTCGATATCGTGATTGTTACTTAGACGATTTAATCAATGTGTATCCAAAATGTGTTAGCAAAACGTAGCTGCTTAGTTAGGAATATTTTTCTGGCAGAGTAAAAGTAGAGTATTAAAATAATTTAAATATTTATTTAATAAATTATATTCCACCAACGAGATGAACAAATGACGTGTATAAAGCCGCGGTTTCACGATGGATGCAGGCCGCTTCCAACCGAAGCAACTGGAGGTCTATTGGGGAAGCCAATGTCCAACGGGGAAGCCAATGTCCAACAGTGGACGTCCTACGGCTAAGATGATGATAATGATGATAAAATTATATTCAGTTAGTATAATTTTTCATTCGTTACCTTCAGTTTAAAACCATTTTAATGTCTAATGGCAAGAGCTTGTCACGTTAAGGTCTCCATTCACTGACGAGACGATGACGCAACGACATCTCAATTTTATCGCGTTTCTGACGCGGCCGTTGCTATCACATTAAACGACATGTTACTTATCTTTGCGGTTTTGACGCTGGTCAAATGACGCAGATGACCATGCCATAAAACAATAGACAACAGAAAAAAATAACTAAAATTTAACGTACGAAATTGTTGACGCGTTCAAGAGTTTTACACCAAAATGCGACAGTCACTTCGGAGAATTGTCGATTATGTCAAACACATGTTTGAAAGGGGTCTATAGCGGTAGGCATAATTGTTGAAAGTCAGAATGTAATGTTTGTCAGAATATAATTATCGGTTGTCATAATTCATAAATATTAATTCATATTTCTCGTCGAATCCGACTCGGCTGGGCAGCGTTCGGGAAGCTTCGCAGTGTATTTTGGTCCAAATTACCGCAGTGTTTGAAGGCAAAAGTCTTTGACCAGTGTGTGTTGCCAGTGATGACATACGCATCTGAGATGTGAGCGCTAACGATGGGCCTCATGAGGTAGCTCAAAGTCACTCAAAGGGCTATGGAGAGGTCTATGCTCAGGGTTTCTCTGTGGGATAAAATCAGAAATTATGATATCCGCAGTAGGACTAAGGTTACCGACATAGCCCGAAGAATTGCAAAAAGTGGCAGTGGGCGGGGCACATTGCTCGCAGGACTGATGGCCGATGGGGTCAGAAGGTTCTCGAATGGCGTCCGCGGACCGGAAGACGAGCTGTCGGTAGGCCTCCAAGAAGATGGAGCGACGACCTGGTTAAGGTCGCGGGATCGCGTTAGATGCGGAAAGCACAAGACCGGTCTGAGTGTTGGGGGAGGCCTATGTCCAGCAGTGGACGTCTTTCGGCTGACTTGATGATGATGATGATAATTCATAACTTTTTTTTGTCTGAATCCAATAATTATTCGAAATTGTTATAAAATAAACCTGACCTAACCTAAACTTTTCTATAGGAATCAATTAAAAAAAAATTTAGAGAAAAAAGGTTTTAGTGGGAAAAATTATGACAAACAATAGGTAATTCAAACAAACATTACAGTATGACTTGCGAAAAGTATGCGAACTTTGGCGCGCCCGTTTGAATGGTTCGATGTTCCAAGGACCCCTAAGCCAATTGAAATCATTGGTGGCCGTTGACAGCCCGGCTCTATCCGTCATCCTGTCACTCCACGGGTTTGACAGACAATACGCGCCATCCATTGTTTTCCAACTCGGTCCCGCTGCGCATTCTACACGAATTGCGGGGATCTAGAGCTTTTGAGTGCTATTTTAACTTATCCCGACAAGGGGTTTGATCGAATGGGAATCAATAGACAAGTTGACAACATGAATAATAACAATCATCATCATCATCACCGTTATCATCAACATCAGCAGCAGCAGCAGCTGTAGGACGTCCACTGTTGGACTTAGACCTCCTCCGTAGATCTCAAATTGCTTCAGTTAGAAGCGGCCCGCATCCACCGTAAACCCGCGGCTTTAAAGAGGTCAACTGTCCATCTCGTTGGTGGACGCCTTACGCTGCACTTTCCGATCCACGGTTTCCATTCCAGAAGTTTTCTCTGCGCTATATGGCCTGCCCATAGCCACTTTAACTTTGTTTGCTGTATCGGTGACCCTCTTAAAATGAAAGAGCGACAGCGAATGAGTCAGCTACATAAGAAGAAATACTCCCGACCCTACTCAAGCAAACATCAGTGTTCTAGATCTCCAAAACATCTTTTTATTCATCACCTACATACAGTCCACTCTTTCAACGAGCATCTCCACCACCATCTACGAAGTTTACGTACTTGTACAACATTTATACATAATACTACCAATATATAGTTATGTAGGATAGTTATGAACCAAAACAAAGTTCACCTTATTAGTCTTATTACTTTAGAGCAGACTAGATTAGATGGCGCTGTACTAGACAGACGATAAATGAATTTGTTGTAAAAATTACACATGCGAGCTCAAGTTTGAACCCACGGTTCTCTGCTTGAGACACCATAGGTCAAACCACTAAGTCACCACGGCAAGTAACACGACATCTAATCTCTAATAATCTATTAATAAAATTCACAGGTTAATTACTGGTGTAAACCCTATTCTACCGAATTCCACGATTAGAGCACTCGTCGAGGCGTGGGCTGAAAACTAATTGACCGACAGATTATTCATGTAAATAATTGTTTCCTGAAACAAGAACAATAAATTAAAAGCCATTTTATCTAAACAGCAGACGGTCCAAGTGATTTGAATTTAATCGACGTCAAAATTTTATTTACTTTATCAGTTTTTAACGATTCACGTGTTAAGTGCACACAAATACAAAAATACAAAATATTTTATTGGTCTCAATTTTTTTTACATTTTATAAAGGTTGGGACCTCCCATTAAGCATAAAAATGCTTGTGTCGGGAGAGCCCGCTCTTCCACAACAATACATGTGCATGACCAAATTACATGTGCATATTGATTAAATTATCGTTTAATTATACTTAATATGTATAACTAACATAAAACTACAACTATTGAAATACATTCATTAAATTGTGCGTTGCGTTGCGCGCGCGCGTGTGTGTGTGTGTGTGTGTGTGTGTGTGTGTGTGTGTGTGTGTGTGTGTGTGTGTGTGTGTGTGTGTGTGTGTAAGTGCATTAATCTGTCATCTCCCAGGATAACAGGATCAAAGGAATTTCGGCACAAATTTGTGCCTCTGGGAGAGGACAGGTTAAGAGGGGCAGATGGGAAGCAATCACCGCCGCCCATGGACACCTGTCAAAACGAGGGGTATCACAGTTGCGTTGCTGGCACTTTGAGACCCCTTTGGATACTATTTAATGATGCATTCAACAGCGTCAAAGTATCAGAAGTACATTAAAGGTCTCCCAGTACACCCGATCATACCATGACCGTACTAGCAACGAGTCAGGCATAAATATTTTCTTTGTATTGAAAAGTATCATCATCATCATCATGTCAGCCGAAAGACGTCCACTGCTGGACATAGGCCTCCCCCAAGGCTCTCCACTCAGACCGGTTTTGTGCTTTCCGCATCCACCGCGATCCCGCGATCTTAACCAAGTCGTCGCTCCATCTTGTTGGAGGCCTACCGACAGCTCGTCTCGCGGTCCGCGGACGCCATTCATAAACGATATCAAAATCTACCAAATCTGCCAATTTGTAAAAAATGTGACCAGAAAAATCAAATGAGGCGGATAAAACAGTCGAAGTAAGTACTACTTAAGACAAAAAATTCGAATTCCAGGAATTCGTCGAAGAACTAAAGTCACTGACATAGCTGGAAAAATATACAAGTTAAAGTGGCTAATGAGCGGGCCATATCGCTCGAAGAACAGAATCAGATAACCGTTGGGGGGGAAAAGTTCTCGAGTGGCGACCACGAACCGGAAGACGAGGCGTTGGCAGGCCTCCTACCAGGTGGACTGACGACATCGTGAGAGTCGCGGGAAACCGGTGGATGCAAGTGGCGAGTTGTCGTTCATTGTGGCGGTTTAAGGGGGAGGCCTTTGTCAGCAGTAGACGTCTTCCGGCTTATGATGAAGTACTAAGACAAAACGCTACTTCTCTTAATTTGATCGCGTAATTGCAACTACAACACTACACAGCTAACAAGGATGATTACTTAATTATTCGTATTTATAGTCGGCCGTAATTACCAAGTTAGATAAACTTTAAACTTAATGATGAATGCGTTGTTGTGAACTGTTTTGACAGATGTTTGAGACAAATACGGTCGGCAGATAAAAGTATCAAGAGAAATATTTACTTTTAACAATTTAACAGGATTGTTTTGATATCAGGGTAAAAGTTTTACATTACTATATTTCTCATACCAAAGCATCCAAACTCAAGTGTAAAATATAATCTTATGTAAACAAAAAAATTGTATGTATATATGTATGTTAACTCATTAATGCACAAAAAGAAACAAATACAATGAATTGTCCATCGTTGAGGTATGTACATACTCGTACAAGCACAAAGGTGAAGTTACTCCTCTAAGGGACTATACCAGTTAACCTATATACTTAGCTTTTATTAACCTTTTTTTTATGAAGGGTATCCAGTTGGTCTTAGATACCTAGATTTTTATTTATATTTTTGTTTAATTAACTAGCGCGACTACACTACGATAATGTACTTAGTAACATTGTACTAGACAGACAAATTTCTACCTAAAGTAAATTCTTTTCGTGAAACTATTACATTCCTGCGGATTTCTAAAATCTCCTTGGCCTTCAAGGGTACGGAAGGCTTGACAAAATGGGCGCGTCACAAAGGTCGAACCTTTCAAATGAGCCAATATTCGTCTTATCGGAAATATACAGGATTCAATAGAGTACACTGACTCTAATTTTATTAGGCTACTTTGAAATTTATTCAATTCCGACAGATGCTTTTTTTTAATTATTCAACTGGATGGCAAACGAGCAAGTGGGTCTCCTGATGGTAAGAGATCACCACCGCCCATAGACACCTGCAACACCAGGGGGATTGCAGATGCGTTGCCAACCTAGAGGCCTAAGATGGGATACCTCAAGTGCCAGTAATTTCACCGGCTGTCTTACTCTCCACGCCGAAACGCAACAGTGCAAACACTGCTGCTTCACGGCAGGATTAGCGAGCAAGATGGTGGTAGCAATCCGGGCGGACCTTGCACAAGGTCCTACCACCTGCAAAGCTGCCTGCTGCTTCGGTTTATTCAAATGATTGCTCTAATAATCGGATCGACGAGAAATTTTAATTTGTGATTTTTTACAGTAATATATTACATGATTCTCAGTTGAATTTTACTAGCAGCAGTACCTAGTTGCTTTTTATAGTTTTATAAAAAAATGGATTAGTAAGAAATAGCCTCTAATTCAAAGTATGACTTATTTCTAAGGATTTTAGACTAAAAAATATTTTAAATTTCACCTTTTATTGAAACAAAAAAAAATATAGTATTGAAAATATTGAAATAAATTCCCGATATATTGACGCATGGCCATCTATAAATAAATTCACACATTTGGAGGGAGGGGTGTCTGGCGATTTGTGGCATAAGAACAAAATAATCGTGATTTTCATTATTAATTACGTCTTAGACAAGAAGGATATAAGTTTTTGGTAAAAAATCTTTTTTAATACAAGATTTTTTTTGCTGACTGTACTTTTTGATGGTTGTACTTGTATTATCACCCAAACTACATTTGAATACCAAATTTCAAGTCGATGCCATTAACCGTTGAAGAGTTCCGTCCTGTGGAGATGATCCTGCCCGGACTAGCAGGATGTCACTATCAGATTGTTGTACCGTCACCAGATTTAATAAGTTTACCGAATTTCAAGTCAATCGGACTACTGGAAGTGGGTCAAACTTAACTTGCAAGATTTGACCCAAATAAATAAACGAACAGGGCAAGTTAAATAAAAGCTTGTAAAAAAAATTGCGTGTGAGGTACCCCGTATACATAATGCTAGTTTAGCCTTATTTTTCGTAGTACTTAGTATGCGTGCATAAATAACTGCCTTCTTACTTAAAAATAAAATAACTACCTAAAATAAATAACTTCTTACCAAAATGCTACATACCAATTTTTAAACGTAAAATAGATGACAAAATAAGTTGAAAAATAACATTCAGAGCAATTAATAAGTAATCTTTACTGCATTTGCTGCCAGTACAAGCTTTGGAGTGTGACGCGGTGTCAGTTGACCGCGGGACGCCACGCGTGTCCTACCGTCGGTGCTAGTGACTGTGACCGGATTGTCTAAACAATACAACACAGTAAGTTACGACAGTATTTAAAAAAAATATAAAATAAACCCTCATTTGTAACATCCACTGTTCACTAACTTTTTTTTTCTTTTTTAAACAGCCAGGAACTTTTAAAAAAGTTGTCACTGGCCATTTATATCGAAAAGAAATTTTATTTTTAATCAAGAGACTCTTTTCATGTCTCAAGGCTTTCTTTTAATGACATAGTTATTAAAGTATTTTCTTTGTTATAAGAAAGTTAAAACGAGCTCCGGAAATTAATTATTCAATTTATCAAAATAATAAAGTAAGTAAAGAAGTAACTATTAGAAAAGCCAATACAATACGCACATACTATAAAACTAAGTACTGTACTTGAAGAAAAAACAGTTAAATGAATCATTCGTTATTTAGGTTTAACTACGTAAATGGATCATTGCCTAAACTAGGCCAACGAGATGATCTAGTAATCGCAAGTTTAGTCCAAAACAGACATTATTTATTCATCAAATGCGTGGTCCTACTCGGTCTCATAACTAAACAACTGCACGATAACCTTATCTCTTTAGTGTTCTTTTGTCTTCTAAGAATATTCGAAAATTCGATAAATAAGAGATATCAGCAACGTTTTTAGAGTTGACTGTGAAGTTTTATAAACTTATGATAAATACCTTAAGGGACTCTACGAGGCGTGCAAGCTCGTTTTAAATTGAAAGCATCCCGTTTCATATTTAAAATAAACGTTTCTTAATTGACATGACGTGATTAATGAACTAAGACCATGTTATAACAGGTAAAATATTTTTTTGCTAAAATTACCTTGACGTTTCGGTCACATTAAAGCTACTGTGGTAATGTGTAGACTGATTTCAGTAAAATATTATTGTCTTAATTCATTCTTGCGTGTGGATGTGGATATAGGCATTCGAAATAAAAGACCTAAGTTTTTATTTTATTGCTAGTAGGTAGAGCAACAATTTTTATTCAGTGGTACCACGAGGAAAGACAATTCCTTCAGGTACCACTGGTGGAACTAGTTGGTAGTACTACGAGGAATAAGGGGTGTTACCAATTATAAGAATAAGTTAGTTGGTCAGCAAATAGCAAAGACGTTATGTTTGTTATCATTCATAAAAAAAATATACTCAGCGGCACAAAATTTGGCCCACTCTACATTGTATAATTTTTTACCCATTATTGCACATTTTAGGGTCATATTTTTTTGTCAGAGGTGATCGCTATTGTGAATATTAACGGACTCTACGTATTGTATGTACGGAGGCCGCTTCGCTTGCTATGGAAGGTAACAACAATATGGGACAAATGATACCAATGATTGACCTAGGCCCAAACTAAGCAAAGCTTAAAATTGGTTTTTGGAGTCTTTTTGTATTTTTTATTTAAATTCCAAATTTAGTTACTTTTACGGTCATCCCATGAAATCCACATCGAAAATACAATCTGAAACATAGATGCACAGAAAAACCAGAGAAACCCACGTCTTCAGTATTCCGTGCTGCGTGCTATAAAGCGCGTGCGTAATAAGTGACTAAATAAGAAACATAACGTTTTAAACTTTCGTGATTCTCACTCATAGTCAAAATACCATATACGGGACTTATCACGCTATTCTTACACAATTAATATTTACCTCGACGTTTCGGCAGCGTTACAGTTGCCGTGGTCGTAGGTAAATCCGTTGATAAATTAATTGTTCGTTTATACAATGATACAATTAGCATAATAATTGTAACGTTATATGTATTTCAACACTCCTTGGTCCACAAATCAAATTTAAAGCCGGCATGTCATGGTACAGAGCACGTTAGATCCGCATAGCTTTACAACGTCCTATTCCTCATTTGAAGACAGTCGAAACTCTACCCTGAAATAATATTTTAAGATTCAATTTTACAGTCGCACAAAACGAAACTTAGAACTTTGTCGTAGTGGACAAAATAGTAATGAGTACAAACACACATTTACAATTTAAATTGCACTATGAGTAAGAGTCAGTGAGGTCTAATTTTCGGTAGAGACCTCACGCACCGATGAACAATTTTCCATATTTATTGAATTAGAAAGAAGCTATAGGAGCTATAGGCTTTTAGAGATGCTTAGCAGGTTTCCTCACGATGTATTTCATTCACCGTAAGCTCGTGGTAAATATTTGAGATGTAATTTTAAATATGAATTTAAAAAAAATCAGTGTTGCGACCCTTGATTTTAACAGACGATCTGCTTTAGAGGCCACAGGAATAGGCTAATTTAATGTCTCTAGATTCAGTGGCTTATGCTGTCAATCAGTATCTCACATTTTTCTCTTATAAGAGCTATATGATATTATAGTGATATGGATTTCAACTAATTCCGTACGTCTATCTCTATTTTAAAGTCTGGTTATTAAATTTCTTGAAATGAAAATTGAACAAATGGATACTATTTCTATAAAACCTTTCAGACTTTTGACTATGACAAAATCTTACCATTCTTTACCTAATCTTATATTTGCAATTTATCATGAGCTTTCCGCTGTAGGAATACACCGCGAGGAAATACATCCGTGAAGAAATTCAATGTGGGCTCCACAGAAAACCAGCGGTGGTGTACATTACGTGTGGCAAGGCAACACATGTAGAGTGGAGGCCTTTGTGGTGTCCTGTCGTGTCACCACGTAACTTAGTTTTTATTGTTAGTTTTGATGTTTTA
Source organism: Choristoneura fumiferana (assembly GCF_025370935.1). NCBI lineage: Eukaryota > Metazoa > Arthropoda > Insecta > Lepidoptera > Tortricidae > Choristoneura > Choristoneura fumiferana. The sequence goes on along the minus strand of NC_133475.1, from coordinate 3,486,148 downwards.
GTCTTATTACTGTACTGATGGAACCAAATAAATCTTTCTTTCTTAATTTATTGAAATTTCAGCAATGGTAGTTAATAAAACATGCCTTGACAGTAAATAAATAAAAAATCAAGGTAGTTTTGAAGGACGGTTAAAAAATTTTATTAATAATTTGTGGGTAGTTTTGTTTTGTTTCATAAAACGTATGTGGGTACTTGGGGAGTTACAGTGACAAGTTAAAACGGTGGTTGTGGTTCGTTAGTCTAACAACTGGTAGCATGGTGTACGGTTGTGTCACTCTGAAGATGAGCTCTGTTTGAGTTCGAAACGCGTCAGTGTAGTGTGGTGGTGGTGATAGATGGGTTTGTGTGATTTGTGTGTGTTCTTACAGTGTGGAGGTGGAGGAACTGCATGAACACGCATATTTTGCATAAGCTTAGCTATCGTAAGGTCGCGGGTGAGCAAGGAAATTATTTTAGTTCTTTCTTTCTTTCAATAGTGTGTAAAGTTCCCAATCCGCACTGAGCCTGCGAACTTCAGCCCAAGCCCTCTCATTCCGAGAGGAGGTCTGTGCCTTGCACTGGGACGTATACAGACGATGATGCGTTAATCATGGGTCAGCTTTATGTAAAAAAAAACTTTTCCGTCACTATACCTACATATACCTAGTTTTTAAACTTTTTTATAGCTAATGGTACTTAAAATAGGCTCTGAATCAGGGTCAAGATACCCTAAAGACCTCGAGGGTCCTCTGCGTGAACTTCAGATAGCGGTCTAGATTTCAATTAACCTAAAGTTAGGCAACTCAGCAAATACACTCTGGAATGATAAAAGCGTTACTGAAACTTTTTCATTCCACAACGCTTTAAAAGTTGGAGGAATTACACTAATTGCCAAAAAACTTTATCCTGTATAACATTACACGCAGGTTTCATTAAATGTAGCTCTCATTCGTACATAGAATATAAATCGTGAGTCCAATCAATTAGTGTGTCATGCTCAGTTAATGCCGTACTATATAATGCATTAAATAAATAAATAAAATATCATGGGACACTTGACACCAATTGACCTAGTCCCAAACTAAGCGAAGCTTGTACTATGGACACTAGGCAACGGATAAACATACTTATATAGATAAATACATACTTAAATACATATTAAACATCCAATACCGAGAACAAACATTCGTATTATGCATACAAATATCTGCCCCGGCCGGGATTCGAACCCGGGACCTCAAGCTTCGTAGTCAGCATTGACCCATTTGTTGAAAATAGTCTGAAAAAGTTTTCGGTCTCCATACATTGACTTCATGATTTAATTTGAACAATGTATCATCCCAGCCTATATACGTCCCACTGCTGGGCACAGGCCTCCTCTCAGATGAGAGAGCTTGGGCAGTAGTTCCCACGCGGACCCGATTGGGAACTTTACACACACAATTGAATTGCTTCGCAGGTATGTACAGGTTTCCTCACGATGTTTTCCTTCACGGTAAAGCTCGTGGTAAATTTCAAATGTAACTCCGCACATGAATTTCGATAAACTCAGAGGTGCGAGCCGGGGTTTGAACCCACGATCCTCTGCTTGAGAGGCCATAGGTCAAACCACCACGGCCACCACGGCTTTTCTTCATACTTTTTTCAACAAATGGGTCAATGGGGAGCATGAAACACTAATTTGGATTCACGGTTTAAATTTCATCCTGTATACTGAGCGGCAAAAAATCTGGCCCTCAAGTGTATGCAGAATCGCTAATTTTGTATGAAGGGTGGGCCAAATTTTGTGCCGCTGAGTATATTTTAATTTATTATGTATAGTAGAAACTGGCCTCCTCTCAGAACAAGAGGGCTTGGGCCGTAGTTCCCACGCGGGCCCAGTGCGGATTGGGAACTTCACACGCACCATTGAATTGCTTCGCAGGTTTGTGCAGGTTTCCTCACGATGTTTTCCTTCACCGCAAAGCTCGTGGTAAATTTCTCTCTTGTTCTGAGAGGAGGCCTGTGCCGTGCCCAGCAGTGGGACGTATATAGGCTGGGATGATGATGATGATGATGAGTAGAAACTGAATCACCAGGGGATTGCGTAATCTCGCATATCAATCCCGCGGGATTGAATGAGCAGCGGGATTGCAATCCCTAGTTACCGCTAAGTCTAGAAACACGAAATTCCAACGAAATACCAACTATTCGTTACGTTCACGCAAACGAAACTGATCTACCTACCGAAATCTAACATTCTCACTTACATACAGGTCGAACAGAGCACTCCTCCAGTAGATTAGAAAGATGATCCCACGACACTTATAGTTCACCAACCGCTAACTTATCCGGCTGTCTAATAAAACTGTCTTTCTGATTTGGCCAAATGTCGCGGTCAGAACAAGACAGTTGTATTTTTCTGGCAGGAGCCCACGCGTACTATTTGAGCGGGCGGACGTAGGTTACTTTTTAACTCGCTTTTATTAGCTACAATTGTAACTATGTAATCAAATCTATGAGTCGTATTGCACAAATTACTTGACGTATTGAGCGGAACTGTGTGTAAGTATATTAACTTAAGTAGATCCGATAACAATGAAATAGAAACAGGCCAGTGCGAGTCGAATTTGTGCACGGAAGTTTTTTGAAAAAAAAAATCATTTTGCTTATCTATAATATAAACTTTAGAAACAACATAATAAAAGAGGGGTGTTATAAGTTTGATCCCCATGTCTCTCTGTCTGTGTGGTATCGTAGTTCTTAAACGGATAGACAAATTATAATACGTTTTTTTACGTAAAAGCGAGCGAGTTTTTTGCGTAGGTTTTTAGCTATGGTTGATAAAAATCGGTCCAGCCCTTTTTGAGATATTAGAAGAAAGAACATAATTTATGTGGCACAACTTTCAACTTTTTCTTTTTCAAGTTTTATAAGCTAGTTACCTTATTCTGCTAGCTTTTCCCATTCATAGTGGTAAATTTTATAGCTGGCCATATCTCGCTGAGCACAGGCTATACTACGAAGTGCAAAATTCGAACTTCGAATCTTGCCGTTCCGCTGACGCTTTATTATTTATACGAGAGTGAGAGGGACGGTACGTACGAACTTCAATTTTCGAATTTCGTAGTAGCCCCCAGTCCTTAAATCTGAGCAACGGTCTCTCAGCGTTTCTTGTAGCACTTGCTACTGCGCCGAGCATGTGGTAATCGAGAGGGCTCCATTCTATACTTATGTCCTAGTCAACGCAAGCCCCTGCTCTGTTTGTGTAGAGCGGTTAGGTTAGGCAGCTGTCTAATTTCTTATAATCTCTCGTTGGTTGGTCCCTGGATCTTACGCTGACAACCTATCTGCGATAGATATCCTAAATAAAATAATAAATTAAAAAAATCAAAAAAACCCGACTGCTTTAAAAAATACTAAAAAGAAGAGAACAAGCCTAGTGGGCTAGAACTTTGTTAAGTAGCTAACTTACAGTTCAACAGTTGGGACCCATTAGGTAAGAATTTTTGAGCGTCACGATTTAAATGGGTCCCGACTGTTGAACTTTAAGTTAGCTACTTAACAAAGTTCTAGCCCACTAGGCTTGTTTTCTTCTTTTTAGTATTTTTTAAGGCAGTCGGGTTTTAGATTTTTTTAATTTATTATTTTATTTCACACTTTTCTGTGAAAATGATATATGAAAACGGTTATAACCTATATATTTTTAGAATGGGCTTAATTATTAGCTTTCATTTGATACCCCACTTGATAGGTTTGAATAAAAAAATTTTTTTGAAACTTACAATTTGGCGCCAAAAATCCGCCATTTTGATTTTTTAAGAATTAAATGTACCCAGTGTCACTCGCGTCATTAACACGAACCCAATGACGTATCATTTATCAAAACCAGTTAAGCCGTTGAGTAGTAACGAGAGGACATAGGAATAGACATACATACATACGCGTCAGACACATAACCCTCCTTCTTCGCAGTCGGGTAAAAACTACCCGCGGGATAGCGATAAACATATTCTTCGCAAACGATGTCGCGGGCCTGTTGCCAATTCTGAAGGGGAACCAAAGCCTAACGTGTACCTACACATAAGTGTAACACGTACATTGTTCATTTCTGTCACAGTACACGCGTGTATTCAGTACGTCACCTGAGATTTATGGCGCCGGCGTGCCGCGGGTGCCGTTTAAATTTCATCCCAAGCAATTTGTATAATTTCATCGTTACTAACTACGTCGAGAATGTGACGCGGGCGCTGACAATTTTTGAAGGTTATCTTGGCTTTTGTAATTAAAAATGTTGAAGTTATTTTTGGAATATAAACAAAAAGGTCATTTCATCATCATCATCATCATTCATTCATCATCATCTCATTCATTTATCATCATCATCAGTCAAGAGTCAGGAGTCATTTTTTGCGTGTTTTTGCAACGTTCGTTTGTTTTTTAAAAGCGGTTACGCACTACGTTCGATCCGAATTCGTGTAAAGCCGGTTCGGAGCAGTCGTAAAACTATTTGTATGTTTCCATGATCCGATTTCTCTCCGATTGAGTTTTTACTATACAAATAGTTCTACAAGTGCTCGGAACCGTATATTCACGGATTCGGATTGGACGTAGTGCGTAGCCGCTTTAGTAGAAGTTTCAAAATTTGTTTGTATACACGGTTGAGAAAGAGTAGAGCAAGATATCCTTTGAAAATTGCCCCTAAGCTTGTTGATTGAAGCTATATCCAAAAGATAACTTATAAATATACGAGTATAACAACTAAGCACAAAGTTTTAACCTTCTACTGCTACGTTCGGCATCGAATTAGCCCTAAAACTGGTTTTTTTCCAAGAATTCAATGCACAGATTTCAAATTTCGTACAAACATTTTTGTGACATATAGCAATACCTATATACCTCATATTTATTTTAAAAAATATGTATCCCCTTAATCACATAATTATATATTTAAAGAAAAAAATACCCTAAAGTTGGAACATTCTATTTTTTCACCCATTTTTTTTCAAATACATCATTTAATCTACATAGTATTCAAGATTCATCAGCTTATTACAGACAACCGACAATATGTGTGACGAGAGGCGCTTATAAAAATCATTGTCGGTTGTCATCGTCTTAAGAGTAAGTAGGGGGGGAGGGAGCAATAACGTATTACGTCATAGCAAAGGGTGGTAAATACTAGAAGTGACGGAAAAAATGAACAGAACATTGCAGCTTATCGAAAGCCCCAATCATTTTAGCATGTTTGACATCGTGATCAATCAAAAGTTATCAAAACAAGTTACGAAGTGCTTTATTTTAAACAACAAAAGCAATATCGGCGTGCTTAGATAATCTACTCATATTTATTGCTAAAAACATGGAGGTACATCTGTTCCCAATTGTTTACTTGTAACCTACGTACAAATAACTGGGGATACAGTACTGAAAATGAAATAATATCATTGGACAATTTACGTCAATTGATCTAGTCCCAAATTAAGCTGAGCTATTTATTTACATTTGCATCATGTTACAGAACGGCTTTCGTCCACTAGACATCCACCCGTGAACTCGATGGAGGAACAGTTAAAAAAAAAACATTTTTAAAATTTTTTATAATGTCTCCAAATATTTTCTAAGTAGTGTTACGTGTTTCCTTAACCGGGGTTCGTATGAATTTCCTTCCTATCTAAAAAATCTCATTTGGTATTCAATACTGCGATAGTAGCCCTCAAAAATTATGTCCACTGCGTTTCGAAACAATAGTATTTTTCTATTTTTAGCCCAAATATTTCAATAAACAATCACCATTCATTATGTCATTCTGAATAAAAAATAACGTGTATTTTTTTAAGATTAAACGAATAAATTAAAAAATATGCCTTAAAATTTAAAAGTGACGTTTTTTAAGCAGTACGCGTGCTCAACGATTTTTTGATTAAGTTTTTTTAACGTTTTAAGAAATTGGTTTTGTCAAATTTAAAAGTGCAAGCTAAAGTTTTTCAAAAGTTAGCAAGAATGAAACATGACATTTAATAGTAGGAAAACAATAAGAAAACTCATACAATTTAAAGTAAATTAGTAATATATAAAGTAATAAAAAAAAAAAATTACCAATGACCATAGGGCTAGGGCTGGTGCATTTCTCGCCCAACGTATTGGAATCACGATCCAGCGCGGAAATGCAGCCAGCCTTATGGGCACTCTTCCTCAGAGACAAGACTTGGGGGAATTGTATATATAATTCATTTATTTTTAGGTTAGCTTAGTGTAACTTCAATTGTACCTTTTTAACCTTTTTTTAAAAGTTGAAATTAAAATCACAATCAATCAATACATCATAATCATAATTATTTCATTTTATAACATTACCTTAAGCAAGCCTTAACAAGTGATGAAAAAGTAGTTCTTTAACCTGTCCATCGCCTTTATTAACATCCAAACTATGCGTAAGACAATCTGCAAATATCTCATTTTGTTTTTGTTTAGTATCCTTCGGAATTCTAATGACTTTCAGACACTGCAATGTAATTTAAACTTTTTAATCCGACCATGACTGAGCCTGATTATAAATTAAGGTCTTTAAGCATTTCAAAAAAATCAACCAAGTTTTTCTCGACATTAGAGAAATTTGGAATTTGAGGTTATTCAAGTTGCGAATTAGCTGAGAAGTTTTCGTGTGTCAAGTAGAAGTTTGTTCGTAACATTTTGTAAGAAAATGTAATGTAATTTTTATTTTCAAATGAATAATTTTAAGATTATGTATTTAGCGATCTTTGATCTTCGTTTTTTAATTGTTTTTCGCTGATCTGCCAAAGTGCCAGGACCTAATTTATTTAGGAAATAAAATAACCTTTACCAGTGCTGATTATGTAAAGTGGTTAAGTATGTACCTACAGGGAACAAGAGAAATATGTAGAATGACAGGTGACTACTGTTTACTATTAATAAGTACGCACATACAAATTCATTACTCAAACAAAAACGTGATATTCTAAGGACTGGCAATATTCATTGTAATCACCTCGTTCTTTGACCCTTTCCTCCTATTTTTACCCACCAACCGACAATACAGCTTCACTGGTAAATCAACCCTACAACTCCTAACATTATGTTTGTTTTTGCTCGACACGCATTTTGTAATACGACCCTTTTTATCGCAAGCAGTAGTGGCGCGCCGGTCAGTACTATCTGCTAGTGATAAGATATACATATTCCAATAATAGAGCTAGAGCTTTCTTTGTGTTGGGAACGATAGCAAATGCTTTCGGTAATGGCAATAGTCGGGACAGTTAGAGTATTTAAATACTGAGTCAAAACATCAAAATATGTCCAGGGGATAATAAGTGTGTAGTATTTCAAGGTTCACCACTTTCTACTAAATTTCTGTCATTTCACGAGACATAGGTAAGTAAAAACAAAATAAACAGAAACAGCATCATAAGTATCCGTCACATAAGATAACAGAAAATAACAGACCGGTGGAATAACTTTACAGCAATGTTTCGCTAAAGGATCGACAAAGGGTTTTCACATACCCGCAATATTTTTGAACGATATGTCCAACGCTACAGTCGTGGAAGATAATCTTTACACTATAGTACTTTCACCAGCATTTTCTGCTACAGTGCAGCATGCAATAATTATCTGACAGGTCCTTCTGGCCCTAGAAATAGAGTCGTATCAGATATTTATGCACGCTTGTTGTGTCAGATATTGGTACTATAGTGACTGTAGTATGTACCTAGTCACTTGGCGTTCTGACAATTTTACACATAGATTCAAATGATAATAAGTACCTTGATTATTTAATAAAACAGAAAATAGTACAATCAAATTGTATCTTTTTACATAAAATTATCCTAAACTTAAAATACTTACATAAAATAAAAATAAAACCAACTATGTACTTAAAGTACCCCCCGATGCTGGCAGCGTTTCCTCTTTGAATAGCTAAGCTAAATATTTGTCCGAGGAAGCTGCCACCTCTTCGGTCCCCTGTAACGTCTACTAACCTCTTAGATATTTCTTTGTAGGGCTTCAAAGACAAAAAAAGGGAAGTTTACAAAGGTTCAAATATATAATGACAGCGACAAGCTATGCTGTAAGCGTAATTATATCTTTGATTTTGACTGGACCAAGGGATAAAACAGAAAAATTATCCCTACTTTTCAGTAGTAATGATATTTAGAGCCAAGAGTTTTTTTTAAACATTTAAGTAATTAATTTGTCGCGACAAGGTAGGAAAATGTATTCTTTTATACAATCGGATAGCCCCAGTCTCACTTGACTGCGAAACTTGCGGTCCCGGGTTCGATAACAGGTCGGGGCAGATATTTTTATTCAAATTCAAAAGGGTATGTAACTTGTTGACTGCGGAACTCTAAAAATGACCACGCAGTAAAAAGTTATGGAACAAAAGCTTGCAACATAAGTAACATAGCGTTAGATATGTTGTTCGATACCGCTTTCGCAGGACAAATAATAACATTTTTCCGTGAGGATACTCCTTATCGCCGACCATGACCCCCCTTATCAGTCTTTTGGGGCAACGACCATTCTTTTGCTGATAAACTTGGACCACTAAAAAGTTAGCTCTTTACAAAAAGATACGACATCGCACGTGCTTTTATCTCGTACTATATTTATATGCACATTCATCATCATAACACGAAAAATGTCGAGCTAAACTCGATTTAAGACTTGAGTTATCCAGTTTTTTTCATTACATCCATAATTAATACTTAAAAAACCAGCTAAGAGCGTGTCGGACACGCCCAAGATAGGGTTCCGTAGCGATTACGAAAAAGTCGAGTAATATTTTTGTAAGGATTTCGTATCGTGTGCGGAGCGGAATCTTCTAAGTTTAGGTATATTTTTATACCTTAGGCTGCTATTTACTCTTAAACTACTAATAATTTTCAATAAATCGTAGCCGTTATAATATTCCTTGTAATTTGATATATTTACTACCATCCCGAATTTTTTCAAACTTTTCCACCCAACAGTTTAAATTTTAGAAGGGGCTTTATTTTCATGCAAATTTGCACTTTAAAGTTGAATGTTTCGCAAACAGATTACTGAATCGAATGGTTTTAAAAGACCCATCCAACGATACCCCACACTATAGGGTTAGTCGGGAAAAGAAAAATCACCCCCGCTTTACGTGTATGGGAGGTGCTTTCAATATTTTTTTAGTGTCTTTTTTATTCTACCACTTTGTCGGCGTGACTAATAAGTATATTCATGCCAAATTACAGCTTTCTAGTACTATCGGTCTCTGAGCTTAGCCGCTGACAGACAGACAGACGGACAGACATGACGAAACTAGAGACACGACTAATTATTTTCGACATGACGAAACTATAGAGACATGACTAATTAGTCCTAGTTGACTACGGAACCCTAAAAAGATTGAAAGAAAGAGAAAGCTTGTTAAAAAAAACTTAAAACATACAGAGACCTACTTAATCCTTGTCCAGACTTAAGACGGAACCATTTAATCCTCAAAACAGGGGTCCGCTGACAAATAGAGTGTTCTGCTCGTCTTGCGGTATTCGCCATTAGCTAAAGTTGGCGAGTTGTTTTACAGTTCGCTTTGTATTGTTGGGCCTTTGATTTAGGTTTATTGACAAGATGTAAATAAGACGTGTTATTTTGGATTCCATTAACTTTCAGGAAACATTAGACAGGTTAAATGAAGTTAATTTCCGAAAGACATTAGTGGTCTAATTCTTACTGTACCTAAAGGGTAAGCAAGAACTAACTATCCGCGGTAAGGTGATTGTAGCTGGGGGGATATTGTATATTTGCTGTTTGATGGCGTCCTTACGACGCCATGTTCTCCTCGGTCATTTTACGTTGTGTTCGCCAGCAGACTGTCTTCACACAACACACATGAATATAGCGAACATGGCATCGTTTAGGACGCCATCAGACGGCTCAGATACAATATCCCCCCCAGCTACAATACCGCCGGGTCACCTTATCTTTAATTCACACATGTGTGTGAGTGACTTTATTTGGGTGTGATTATTTGTGTTTGTGTGTGAACTGAGTGTGCCCCACATTTCCAATGCTTCTTCATGCTTCTTCCGCGAGTTTTCATCTATGATAGCCGTAGCACTGCAGAAACCTAGTGTGTAGTCTAACAAATAGCTGCCGTATGAAGCTCTACGCCAACAAATATCTACACCTGGTTCAAATTTAATACAAAGTTAATAATTAGAATCTCTCGTTCACTGTACAAATGATAAATGTTCCATTCTCGCCGGCTACCATTTTCAACGGAGCGCAAACTTCCGACCGCAATCTCACTCAGCATATTCGATACTTAGTTCAGAAACTTTGCATCCATTCCACTGGAACAAATCGAATAATACAGAATGTAGGTAGGTAAACAATAGGTGCCTACGAGTATTCCCAAACTCAAATGGTTACATAGAGGTCTTTTGAAACGCTTAATTAAATGGCTATTGTACGAATTCAGTTTAATTGTTTTCAGATTTTCAAGCGTTAATACCCTAATCTTATAATTAAAAGTTAAATTTCAATGAATTTCGGGAGCCCCGTCAAAATATAAACTTTTGTTGCGAAACATGGTTTTATCCAGCGGTAAATTTGAAACGAATGGATGCTGAAGAGTTTTGGAACCGTTAAGAAGAACTGTTGCTCGATGTTTAAATATTCAAACTTTTACTTATGCAATTTATGGTAGCCACAGTAGCTTTACTTGCACAAATGTACTGTAGTGCTGGCTTGTTTGGAGCATTTTTCACACACCTCGATCGTCTCTCTTTGTTTTGTTGGAATAAATCGAGATGACAAAACAATGGTGGAATGAATTAATTAGTCTTCAATGGCTTCAAGGATGGAACCTTAGGTGTGAAACTTAATCTATCAAGGATATTCAATTCCATAACGTGGAACATATGAAATAACCTTGGCTATAACAATCAGGAACTTGCGAAAGTCTCGGCTAAATACTTAGCATACTTAATTGGTATGCTCTTGGGCAAACTACAGGCGGTAACAATGTTATAAGTACATCGGCTTCTAGTTGAAGCTGAGAAATACCGTAAACTGACTATAAAATATGATCCAATTGTTTTGTTTATACTTTTTATAACAAAAAGTGAACCAACTACCTACAATAAAATTCTTCACAAAGTTTCTTGTGTTCACAAAAGTTAATGAATGTAAGGTAAAGTTTTTGACATGCTAACACTCAGTAGATGATAGCTTGCTGTCACTTCTTTAATTGTTGATGATATAAAACCAAAAACGGTAGTTATATGCTAGGATAGTGATAGATTTTCCCGTAAAATACACAAGACCAGCAAACCCATTCCAAGTCTTGGAAGAAAATCTCTTTTGTAACGTCAAGGATCTACTTAGTAGTATCTAATACATAACCCAAACCTAATTAAAATTAATTATTAAAACTACTAAAACACTATTTCATAGAAACCTGTAATTTTTTGAGTCTGTTGCTTTTCAAACGTATTTAAGTTTTTAGCAACAATTTTGCTTATTGACTAGACAACGTCTCAAACCTTTTTTTTTGTTGCAGGTGACGTCAAACCATGTTATAGTGTCTGTGCTTTAATAAAACAACATGTGGTGTCGGTGTCGTCACGCGGCCGCGGCGGTCGGCGCGTTACTGACTGTTCTCTCGTGCGCCGCGTCCGAAGTAAGCTCGGAGGAAGGGAGGGAGTCCCACAAGTATACTATAGATGAGCTGATAACTTTGCACGTAGATCACAAGGACTCTGGGGATCTTGGGATGGATCCATGTAAAGCTGGTAAGTAAAGCATTTTTTTAATAATAAAAACAGTACATTGTTCGATACTTTTTTGTCATTTTGTGTTTGATATGTTAATGCTCAATAGAAGACACCCTGCTGTCAGCTGTCACCTCTTTTGCTTATAACATACCTCTAATAGTGACAACTACTGAGACAGCGACCAGCCACTTGTACATCTACATAAATAAACATTAATTTTCATCTGACTTGTCTGCTCGCCAAATATTGTAACCAAATTAAAATCACGAGATTTTGGAGGGCCTTTTTACAAAATCCCGTTACGCCGTTTAAAATAAAATGTAGATTAAATTAAACGAGTTGGTAAGGGGCGTCGGTCCCGGATATCCGACGTGGACACCTTATGATTGGAATGATTGCCCTGCGAATTTCAAAGCTTCATTTAAGCTACGGGAAGAGTGATGAGCTAAAGCGTCGGTATGTTTTATAGTATTTTTTAATAACAGTTGTATAAGAGAGGTTGAAAAACGAGTGGCGTGGGACAAGGGCGTCGCCAGCCGATGGCCCAGGGGGGGAAAGTTGATATGGAGAATGAGAATAGTAGATTGATAACCAAGGGTGGAAAGTGACCTATTTCACCCGAGTTAGACACTGCTAGGAAAGTAAAATACTACAAAAAATGAGAATAATAATAAATTTAATTTATTTATATCCAACCTCTAACGGTACCTTTTCGACCTGGCCACTTGCCACGGCTGACTATAAAAAAATCGAGTTGGTCACGACCAAGGAGCTTATATACAAAACTGGAGGTTGAACGCCGAACGAAGAAGTTTGACTTTTATTACTTACTAGTTACTTATTTATAATATATTCCATCTCTCTCTTTCACATTTCACGAATGACTTCCATCTCTTCCTTAACCTAAGTAAAGAAAGAGATGAAATATGTTCGTGACGTAATAAAGATCAAATTTCTTGTTTCAAACGGATGTTCGGCGTTCAACCTCCAGTGTTGTATATAAGCTCCTTGTTCACGACGTGCATCTAGATGGCCATGCCGAAACTTAAAAAAAAAGTGTAATTGACGTAACACAATTATCTTCGACTCCGTGGCTAACCGAAAAATTAAAAAAAAATTACTTTCCACCCTAGAGATGAAAACGCAATTTTCCACTCGGCTATCTACCCATGAAAATTAAACTTTCCGAACAGGAGAGATGAAAAAGTATGAATTGTAGGTATTTATTGGAGTGAATTCATTCGAGATTCGGTTTCGACGTACAGGAATGATCGATCAAGCAAGTCAAAGTAAGTAGGACTGGTTTGGTTGCTTTACATTTGGCAACTTTTTAGAATCTCTAGGGGTGAGGGGGGGTAGCTGTCATTCCCTGCTCCCCCTAGCGACGCCCATGGCGTGGGAGATAGACTTGCGTACTTTTAATTCAGAAAAATATAAACTGGGTTATTCCAGTCCACGTTAGCGACCATAAATCGATAGTTTGATGACCGGGCGATGAGTATTAGGACACAGAAAGATAGTAATATCGGCTCTAGAGTTTAAATTCTAAGGCCTTGTAGCTCTATATCTGTGTACTTAGTGAATTGCATAATACCACAGGCTATAAAAAAAAACTCGTTTCTGGGAAATTGTGTAAGTTTTTTTATGTGTTATATTAAAAAAAATGATTAAACAAATACAAAATTCAAATCCACTGTCAAGAAGTAAGGCGTATTATAAAACTATTGGAACAAGGACAGGGATGTTTTGAAATAGGTAATTCGGATGCGTGTTGGCGATCTCTAGTCTCAAATCATCATCATCATCATCATCACCGGTTTCAAATATACTGTGTTAATCTACTGTGTTGATCCTGATAAAATTCCCACACCGAGGATCCTATATCGCAACACCTTTCAAAAAATCTCGTATCTCAAATCAATGCAACAAGATTGACCCTTGAAATAATCTCCTTAAAGTTCGCTCAAAAAATTATTCATTTTAAGGTACGGACTTTTCAAACTTTTGAAAATAGTGACAATATGAAAATTGCCACCGCTCGTCTCCCACGCTTTAGCCTCATCCTTTAGAATTTCAATGAAAGAGGGTTGCTTTTTATCGCCGTCCGTTGATTTCTGTTTTAGCACTTTTTAATGGCTGAGCCTCGAGGTAGAATTTAATTCTTTGTTATTTCGGCATCCAGAATAGTTCAGTTTTGAACTGTTTTAACAACTTTAGACTTTTGGCATTGCGTTTACAGTACGATGGGTTTAATTTTGATTGTTATTAGGTCTTCATTAAGTTCCAACTGTCACTTGTTTTACAATGAAAACATAATACCAACTTAGCTTCCAAAATGTTTTAAATTAGCAGTGTCGTAACATGGAGAGTGACTTGGTCACAAGCCCCTGAATAAAACCCAAGGGCACCTAGAATATAATGACTTTTTTCATTTGCAGTACGTATACCCTAACAATTAGGGCCTTACATTGGACAGGGTCAGCGGCTTAAGCAAGGAGGTTAAACGCTTTAATACAATCTAAAATGAGTCAAAAATTTGGTCAAATTAATTCATCGACCGATCATTTATTTAAATGATTCACGAAATCTGACAATAAACGAATCTTACAGGACATACTTCTAGTAAATAAATTACTAGAAGTATGTCCTGTAAGATTCGTTTACTTAAGTCTGTGCTTAAGATGACTTAATATAAGTACCTATCATTTGACTAAAAACTTATCTGAACAATTATATTCTACCTGCCATTACTAGTTATTATACAATAAAATACAATACAAATTAAAAATTTTACATGTCAAATATTCAATACTAATATTCTTTATTGATCACCAAAAGCAGTATAGTGACATTAGAAAAATAAAAAAAACAGGTAGACAATAATAGGCGGTCGCTAAAAAGCTAAGTTATTAAATATTAGCTGTTGCACATGACTTTGTCTGCAAAGAATTCGTTTATCCATACATTTTCATGAAATAAGAACTATCCAATGCCCTTTTTAGAGTCTCAAGTTATGTCCGTAGGTACCAAATTTCATCACGATTGGTTCATAGGTACTTCAGCCGTGGAAGTGTAACAAACAGACAAAATAACTCACATACGCATTTATTAATTTGTGTACGATGGTTTAATAAAAAAGCTTTTATAACGCTCAATTAGCCAGATAACTTTTTGAATGGAACTAATTCACTAGGTACACTAAATACTTTAATGAGAAATGAAAAAGAACTCATGCTGTCAACATCGACTTTGATAACATTTACTAAACTAACCGGACTGAATCGGTAAAATACTGACAATTTTATCGGCACGGACCGGACACGCTGCCATAAAGTGGAATCTGGCACTCCATAAACCTTTAAAGTCAATAACGCGGACCCTCATCAAGCGAACCGTAAAAATCGGACAATACCGGCAGATACCGGTTTTCAGCCCTCGCCGATTTATTCCGAATGGCGATTGAACTTTTTTCCACCTCTATTTGTTTAATTGTTGATCGGGATCTTCTGTCTTCTATGTTTAACTTTTTCGATTTCTTTTGTGTGTATTTATATTATATTTAAATGTTTGACGTTGGCACAGATCTCGAAATACATAAATGACAATTTTAAAAATGAAAATGTTTTTGAGTGTACAGTTAAGTGCAAAGATATCGACACGGCAAAAGTTTCAAAAATATATACACACGACTTTATGCACTTAGCATTAAGGTCGTGTATACATATTTTTGTAACTTTGGCCGTGTCGATATCATTGCACTTGACTGTCCTGTTAAAGAGCGTTTATGTGTTCTTAATTTGGGAATGGATGAAAACTTTAGAAATGCTTGAAACTTTTTTTATCGATAGAAATAACCTTTCTAATTAACAGAAAAAAAATATTAGAATTTTAAGTAGCATCAATTAATTTTAAAAAATGAAAGAGTTTTCTTTACCGCCAAATTACGATAGTCCGGTCGATAACGGGTTGTTTCATAGGTCAGAAAAAATAAATGAAAAAAAGAAGAATTTATGTGACTGACTTGTTCGTTTTGACGGGTGACACTCTTTACCGGCCCGGATATTTAACACCGACATGGAAATACCGACCCTGTTCACGCATGTACACGCCCATAGAAGCTCATATCAGTAATAGTCACAGTCACAGGGCAAGGAAACCAATAAAAAGTTCTTTAAAAAATATATTCAATGTTGTATACAAAAATGCAAAGTCACCTACAACTAAACAATTCTAACATAAAGAACTCAATGCGCCACTTTAATCAAAGTTAAACAAAATCAAGCAATCAATTAAAAAAAGTGTCATTTTCTAGCCAGAGCGTTAGCGTAAAAAGTTTTGAATTTAGAGCGCTGTCACTTTGAGCGTTTTTAATTTTGTTTTAAACCGCGTCCAGAAATTGAATTAATTTAATCCAGCCAGAGTCTATGCTCGATTTTTTGCCTTGCTCGCCAACTCGGCAAAAATGCAAGCACTCAAAGCGCTTTTGATGTTGTAGTACCTACCTCATTTAGGTGATGTAAGACGTCGATACGCAAATTCCTGTGAGTTCGAAGCCACTCGAACCACTTGACTGGTCAGTGAGACCGTAGTCTCATACAAATATGTTTTTTTTTATTGTTTTGCGTATAACTACTTGCTGCGATCGAACGTGAGTTCTTGTCAAACTGCGATAAACATTGGTACGTCACTCTATCTCCATGTTCGCTTCGGTCTGCCTATTGTTTTGATATCTATAAGTACCCATTTTATGATTTAATTTCGGGTTTTGTTCCGCGTACCTTGATTTTAGAGAAGCTCGATACTTCGGCACAGTTGAACCCTTCAAATAGCGAACCTACCGTGTTAAAAATAAAGTTGTGTTAAATACTTGTGATGTATAGATATCATTTAATAATATTGTAAATCTGTTAAAAAAAAATATACCTCGTTGAGTTTCTTGCCGGATTCTTCTCAGCAGAGGTTGTTCCGAACCGGTGGTAGTTTTTTTTGACATTCATAAGTGCTTGTTGTAGCCTAAATTGAATAAAGATATTTTGACTTTGACTTTGAGTTGCATGCGCCATGCTCACTGATGTTGATTCTGTATAATAAAGGTACGCGGAACAAAACCCGAATTTAAATCATAAAATTAATAATGACCGCTATAGTCTATATTGACCGCGATAGTGTTTCTCCATAGGTCGTTGCTTAAATCTGTGGCTCTCCAAGAGGTCAAAATTAAAGGAACACGTCTCAAGCATTGTCATCAGTGTCATCACTGACAACACACACCATTTGTGGACACAGTGGTTATTACTTAAAGTACGTTCAAGTGACTCTCTTGCACGTATACAACCTTGAGTCATGAAAAGCATACACTAAAATGTTATTTGAATTAAATTTGTGTGGTAGCCGGATTCAAACATACAATTTATTAAATTTACTGAGAATAACTTAGGTACAGTTCAAAGGATAATCAAATCAAATTTTGCAACATATTTTGGTCGTAGAGTACCTACTTAATAGAAGTATACTGAACTCTGCCGTTTGTTTGATGTAAGGGGCTTAAGATTTTTTTTTAATAAACATCAAAGATCGCATTCTCAAGTATTAAATATTTTGCCATGTAGAAATAATTCGGCGCAAATATGTATTGGTATGATTATAATATAATTAAGATAGAGTAACAATTATATTTATGTGGAGTTTGTAGGGACGTAGAGAGAAAATAAAACTTTATTATTAAAAATAATTGTAACAAATGACTTTCTGCCCAGTTTCTTACGGCGCATTCTTCTTGACAATAATGGTATTTCCGAAAGCGCTGGTATTTAATAAAAAAGTGACCCGTCAAAGATATCTTTGCGGTCTTAGAGCATTTTCAGATTATTCGATCCGATATTGGTATCGGACGCCGATACCAATATCGGGGTATAAGTAAAATATATGAAATATGTACCTGTCTTTCAGATTATCCGATCCGATGTCGGATAATATTTCATACCATATTGCTTGCCCCGATGTCGTATCGTATCGGCGTCCGATACCGATATCGGATCGGATCGGATAATGTGAGAACGCTCTTACAGGATAAACATTAGGATTATAATTTTAGGTATAGATATTTTTTTGGGAATATTGTATTAAAAAAATGATATAAACAATTAGAAAACTTCCGACTAACTGAGATCTTCTCGTTATGAAATCAGTTAAAAAATTGATTAGTAGAAATTCCGTATTTTTAACCCCGACGCAAAAGTGTTGTCAGGTTGTAACTTTGACCACTATGTGTAAATATGTGTGTCTTTCTGACGGCATTATAGCTCTCAAACGGAGGGACCGATTTTAATACGTTTCATTAGTCGAAAGCTAAAATTTGAATAAATATCAGTGCGTCAGTTTTTGCGATATTGAACTTTGACATAACATTATCCAGGGGGGTTTTAACCTAATCGTCGTCTGCGGAATCTCCTTCCTTTTTTTCGTATGTTTTTTTCCCGCCATTATATAATTTCAATTAAAAAAAAATACAAACAATGGAAAGTTAAGCTCCTCCTATTTTGAAGTCTGTTAAAAATACTAATTTCTATTTTCAGTTCGTCTGAACGTAGATTTGAAATGTTCCAAGTCAGCATAATCCTTTTAACTACGTAATAATGCTTGTTACTTCATAATAGTGAATAGTTGTAGCACAGCCGTAGAGCCTGCTACGAGCCTACGCTTAATGCTACGGCGTAGCACAACGGCTAATCTTTCGTAAGCTTTCATTCGTCATTAATTTTGATTACGATTTTGTCATATTAAAATGAGGTCAGTATTTTTTGGGTTAAAGCAGGTTCAGGAAAAATAGGATATTTTGGCGGCAAAAAATAAATATGCATCAATGAAAGTTTGTTTAAAAAACTTTAACTTGGCACCAGAAATGAGGATGAGTGCTACCAAGGACTGGCTTAGAAGTTTGTTTTTTTTTCACATCTTCAAGGGACTACTTCGGACGGACGGACAACAAAGTGATCCTATAAGGGTTCCGTTTTTTCCTTTCGAGGTGCCCTAAAAATGATACAAAATAACCGAGCTCATCAAAATCTGACAAATCGTTTCATAAATATCACACTCATTTTACGAAGGATCTCTGCAAGGGTCGGTGCACACCGCTTGAAACATTATTATCCGAACGCATTATAGATG